>NW_012027631.1:55732-59142 GCF_000956235.1 Wasmannia auropunctata
TCCTATATGTTAAAAACACACATTAGCTGCCACGGCTATATTTTAGCTGCGTTGGCCAATCCTTTCTCTGCGTGTGACGCACACACTCAACACCAGGCTATATCAAACGTCCGCACTCTTCAACAACTGCGGCTAAAATTATGCCACTCAACATGACTGTTCGAAAAGATTCACACTATGTAGTTCAACAATCGTCCGATAAATGGCGTCAATGGGGAGGCTGCAAAAAAATCAGTCTGGGATCTTATGGACCGCACTGTGTATGTATATATACATATACATAAAACTTATATTTTCCGAGATATTCTAGGGTTCTTTTTGGGACACTCTGTATGTATGTAATGCTATTACACTTCAATCTATCATAAAACATATTTAATACAGAAACATATTTATTGTTAAAAGAGGAATATTTTACTCTTAAATGGAAAATTTTTAAACCTAAAATAAAATAATAGGAAAAAGACGGTTGTACATTGGTTTCGCATTAAATACTATGGCGCCAATGTCATGCATTAAAGTTCGGGTAAAGATTTATTCTGAACGTGAGAATATATTATATAAACTTATTATATATAAATTTGTGTTACTCTTGTCTCGAGACAGTTTTATTTAATTCGAGAGAGGAGAATAGGAATTATTAATCTAATCTTAATATTGTTTCATTCTTATAGATACTACATTAGATCGCGATAATATTAAGTTCATAATGAATATTTTTTGTTTTGTTATCAGAAATTTTTTTCTGAAAGTTTTCTAAGGCGCTAATCCCTATCTTTTATTAACATTTACATACATTTACATATCTATGTATATATATATATATATGTGTGTATATATATATATATATATACACAATTCATTTTTTTCATTTTGAATATGTATAGTTGGTAGGTGAGGAAAAGAAAAATCGTTATTCAGATATTGGGTGTTCTCGTATTTCCGTTTAAAATCCACTTGGCATAAAAAACCGACCCAAGAGTGGATTTTAAATCAAGTTATAAATTTCCAGGAGTGGAGAGCGTCCAAGTTATCTTGAGTAATCAGGCACGGAGGTTAATGAAGGAGGTAATTTCGGGAGCGTAATTTGCGAGCTGTGAAATGTTGTAGATGATTCAGTTGGTGGAAAGTGTCGGGTCGGTCGGAATATTGAAAAAGTAAAAACTCGACTAATTGTAAGAGCGATTTTTCTAAACAAGCATAATAATTTCGCGATGGCGAATCTATCGACGATAAAGCCTAACTTGAATATATACATATAATAATCATACGCCCTGATGACGCTAGCCGAAAAGTGGGAGTACTTTAAACAATCGTGGATTGGATACGACTCTTTTCTAAAGTTCTTTCCGAGAGCGATCGTTTGATATCAATGCGATTTCCCGATGCACAGCTTATCGTGTGGCAGTAAAAACAAGCTGATAAAATAAATAGTAAGAAAAATGTTCTCTCGATTTTGGCCTCTGCTACCAAATCCTACCGCGACTCCCTTTCTTGCATATATCTACATACGCATACACTTTTACTATTCACTCTTGCCTCCAGGCTTTTAGTAATGCTTTTTTTTACATGAAATATTTTGCCAATATTTATATATGTAAATAATAAACAAAATCAAAATCTTACATATTCAAAACGTTTTTTATCTCTATTGTTGAAGTCTTTACACAATAATTGAATTTTAAATCAGAATAAATATTTTTTTTCAGTTTACATTAAAAATGATATGTATAATTTATTTTTTTATTAACGTTGTTATTTTGAATTATTAAAGGATAAGGGAAAACAAGTTATTGAAACATTTTGCAAATTTTTGCTTTTGATATTTATTCGAATATATTTAAATATGACGAATAATGTTGCTTTATTCCTTGTGTATTTTATTTTATAATTGTGAACAAAAACGTAAAACAGTTAAAACTCTTAGCTAAAACAACTTAAAATGGTATTCTTTATGAGAGCTATTACAATTAATTGTATTAGTATAAAACATTTTTTTATTTAAAATAAAAAATAAGTATATAAATTAAATTTGTGCTAAAATCCGATTTTTGTGTTTATAATGTATATTTGTTTTATAATATGTTATAATTTACTTTAAAATGTGTTTATAATGTGTATATAATGTTCAGTAAAAATATATTAATTCTGTATATTTTTAATATTTCAATAAGATTTTTTACACGTATATAATAAATAATCTTAGAGTAATATAGACTTTCTTTGTACAAATAAATTTGTTAATTTTTTTATATTTCCTTACTTTAATTCTTTTTTATCATTGAACATTTAATATCATTGAACAGTTTTTGCACGGATTATTTGATTTTCGAATATTCATAGCATGTCTCAAATATTTGTAACATCGTTAATTTATAAATATCATAAAAATATTTTAAAGATATATTTTTAAAACTTAAAATTTGATGAAATCGCAAACAAATATTTACAAGTTTTACAGTTTTACGTGAGAAAGCTTCCTTAACTGATATCGCGTGCTCTCTCTCTCTCTCTCTCTCTCTCTCTCTCTCTCTCTCTCTCTCTCTCTCTCTCCCGTCTTCATTGAAAGTAATAACAACCTGCGACAACGTCGTAAATGAACGGGCAATTACATTGGAGAGGAAAAGAATTTCGCGGAGGAATTTCGCCTCCGTTGTTTCTTTTGTTCTCTGTATTTCTTGTCGCTCG
Organism: Wasmannia auropunctata; assembly: GCF_000956235.1. Taxonomy (NCBI): domain Eukaryota; kingdom Metazoa; phylum Arthropoda; class Insecta; order Hymenoptera; family Formicidae; genus Wasmannia; species Wasmannia auropunctata. The sequence continues at coordinate 58,421 of NW_012027631.1, forward strand.
CGGAGCGCTTTCCCGACGCGCGACTGGAAGAAGCGGCACGAGGGAGTTCGGTTACACCGTATTTTATAAGATTACGCGCCATAACCGGACGGGTCGTTCGCCGAAAAAAGTTCTCTTAAAGGCCGCGAATAGCGGGAGGATGAAGACTGGAGGATACGCGCGCGCGACGACGGACGGGAGAACTCATTAATCCCCGTACCTCCGCGCGCTAGATAATACTAATTCGTCTGAACTTTCTTATTTCTTCCTTATCCACTCTGTACGCGCGAGTCAGCAGTTGAACAAGTCCCGAGACGTTCTTTCAGAACTTAAAGGAAAAGAAGTTGTCATTTAACGAAAAAGATGGTACGTGTGATGTCCGAAAAGAGGAAGGACACGGAGAGAGAAAGAGAGAGAGAGAGAGAGAGAGAGAGAGAGAGAGAGAGAGGGAGGAAGGGAGGGGGTGAGAGAGGGGAGGGGAGAGGAGCAATTAAATGCTAATAATTGCAGTGATTATCAGTCGATTAATCGCTGTTATCGGCAGTTTCATTTAGTCAGTTAATTTCATCGGGCATCGGGAGCACAAAGCGATTACGATTCGTAAACGATTTATTTTAATTGCGCACAGGGTCGCTTTTCTCCGGGATAATTGTCCACCGGAGTAATAATATGTAGGTAACAGTAAACATCACGGGAATAGCGGAGGCAACAGGAGCGGGAATGCAGGCGGAGGGGAGGGGAGG
>NW_012027632.1:0-596 GCF_000956235.1 Wasmannia auropunctata
TGTTGTCGTCTGTCAAACGGACGACATATTAGATTTGGAGACAAGCCGTCGTGCCGTGCAGACGTGTCTTGCTCTGCTCTGTCTATTCGCCACGTTCTCTGTTCTAAGTTATAATAAAGAGGGTGTTCTTTGCGTTCTTAATTTGGTGTTCCTTTCATTTCCCCGCGGTCTTCCGGTGCGCGTGCGCGAGCGCGAGTGCGGAAGCGCGAACGTTACGCGAGCAAGTGCGTGAACGCGGTATTCACCGCCCCGGGCGTAACAATATATATATGTATATGATATCTATCCTTGTTTGACATACGGTGCACGAAGAAGACAAATATAGAATATCACAAATATCACCAATACTGATACGGCCGTTATTTTCATATCGCATATATAGCACAATGCAACATTTTTACTAGTAAAATAAAAAAAAGGAAAATATACACAAAGTACATGCATTTTTATAGAAAATTTATTTTAATTAATATTACATTATCCTTTAATATTATTTAAGTTTTGTAAAACTTAGCATTTTTTTTAACTTGTTAATTTAAATGTTTTTTTTCTGTATTTATTTTATAAGCATATTGTCTCATACGTAAAAGAATATA
>NW_012027632.1:2866-3410 GCF_000956235.1 Wasmannia auropunctata
TCGTCCTTCACTGTCTCCCGGCCCTCACGAAAACGTTTGTGCCACTCAAAAACGGATGTCCGACTCAATGCTGACTCACCGTACGCCTTTTGAATCAGTTCGAATGTTTTTGCCGCTGAAAAATCTGCTTTGCAGCAAAATTTAATTGCTACCCGTTGTTCCTCTTTCTCGTCCATTTCCCGAGTCTGCACGCAAAAAAAATGACTTAGCATTAGCAGCTAAATATCAGTAACTAGTTCGAACTTTGCTATTATTGTTAAAAATTAGCTATTAAAGATAAATAGTTGCGAGATACAATTTTATTAGCTAAAATAAAAATCTATTTTAACAGAAGTAGCTAAGAAAGTGGCATAAGGAAAGAATGATTTTACTGAAAAATTTAAAAATTTTGCTGGATATTCCTTAATAAAATTGGCTAAACATTATTTGATTCTTTCAGCAAATATTTTTTGCTGTAGCGCCTAAATTTTAACAACTAATAAATTTAGCTTTGGCAGTAACAATATTAGTTGTCCCTATATTTAAAAACATACATTAGCTGCCA
>NW_012027633.1:0-395 GCF_000956235.1 Wasmannia auropunctata
AGAGAATGTCTGAATTATTCGGAAAATCAGAATGGGTAAATCCAAAAGCAGTAGCATCAGAGGCTGGGCCTTCATCTTCAGCGGATTTAACAGACGAAAATAAAAATATAAAGGAACCTGTCACTAAAAAACTCAAATCTGACAAATTGTTAGAGGAATTTATGAAGCAAATAAAAGAAGATAGACAAGAAAGAGAGAAGAAGAAAGAGGCAAGACAGATAGTTGTTCTACAAGAATTAAAAGAGCAAAAAGAAAAACAGCATAAAGAGAAAATGGACATAATGAAAAAGTTCTGCGAAGCCATTACAGGCAAAAAGTTATTCGATTAATTTACATAAAAGATGTTCTTTGATTCTTGCAATTTTTAAAGTTAACTTTAATATGTTCTAATTTTT
>NW_012027633.1:415-731 GCF_000956235.1 Wasmannia auropunctata
CATTTACGCGAAATTTCATTAGCTGTAACAATTGCATATGACAAAACTGCTTCACTGATTTTATAAATTCCTACCAGCGTTGAATCACACGGAGAAGAGAAAAATGGTTCAACAGAGAGATGTTGTGTTACTCTAAAATATAGAATATTCCCAGACAGCACAAGTATATTTTAAGAATATCCTGAAAATATCGCAGCCGTATATTCCACATATACTGAGAATATTTGAAAAATATTTGGGTACGTTCTGGGAATATTCGAAGAATGTTCTCATGTCCGCTCTCTTCGTGTCCTGACGATAGATCGGAAGAGCACAC
>NW_012027633.1:7881-8885 GCF_000956235.1 Wasmannia auropunctata
TATTCGCAAATTTTCCAGAGATAGGACAGAGAGATTTTCATTCTCTTGCCGACTGAAAACAGCCAGCGGATAAGCGTATAAGTAATTTTACGCTCTTTCAAACAATGCGCGAAACACGAGCGCGTCGCGAAAGGCCATTGTACTAATTAAATTAATAAAAAATAAATTTAATATTTGCTAAAATATTTACTTTAATTCTATTTTGTACATGTGATAATACGCACGTTCTAAAAGTAAAATTATAACAATTAACAAAAATATCTGATTTTAAATTCTAATATATATATATATTGTGACCGCACTTTTCTTAAGTGTCGGACTACAAGATCCGGCTCAAGGCGACGATTACATTAACTCGTAATTACACAATAGCCAAAAACGCGAAGTTGGGCGCCAGGCACGAGCGGGCGTGCCACCCTTCGAATGATTACGTGGAATCGAAATCTAGAACGCGGTAGAGGGGCGGTTCGTAAGGTGCGGAGGAATGTGGAAGAGCAAGGGCGAGATAAAACACTCGAAATGTCTGTAACATTAACAATAATTAACAAATATATTTGCGTGTGCTGGAAATTTACAGGCGATTCATTCGGCCGCGACTAACGCCGCGGCAGCCGTCGGCGGTATCGCCGAGGTCGCAATTCGCGCGTCCGGGAACGCTCCCGGAGATGACGGGTGTACGAGCTTCGTTCTTACGCTACCTTAAATCCGCAAAATCTCTGGTCGCTATACGCGAGTACGCCTCGCGCGGCGTACGGATCACACGCCACGTGGCGTCGCGATAATCCGAAGCACTGCCGACCTTCGGCACGCTAACACGCAAAAATTCTGACGCTCAATAACGCAAAAGAAACACGAAATAACACACAAGAAACGCACAAATGACCCGGCTGTGGCAAGGCGAGCGCAAAATACTCTACTCGATTCGCGTAACTCTATGCCGGGCGGATGGCACACATTGACTCTACACACGAACATACGATTACGCGGACAACGAAACTGAACTA
>NW_012027634.1:0-5865 GCF_000956235.1 Wasmannia auropunctata
GTTACGGGACACCCTGTATATGTATGTATATTGTCACGCGCTTCGCGAGCCTGCGCTCGCAAGAAGCAGATCAAAAATCTTGGAAGAGAATGAAGGAGGATGATGGCCCTCGTTATGTCCCTCGAGGACAATCCTCCGTTCGTACGTCACACAAGCACGCGAAATCTTGGGTGCCAGACGTGCGCGGAGCACGTCGATCGCGACAACACGCACATTCACTTTCCCGAAACGCTACTTAACAACGACAATTTCTAATGACCGGGGATCGCGCGAGGGCCGGCTAGATCTACTTAACGGTAGAGGGGCAGGACGGATGATCTGGGCTCTCGACGTGGCAAGGCAAGGATGGTGGGAAGGCGAGAAAAGTCACACGCGAATTTCATTAACAAATAACAATCGAGTATATTTGACAAAAAGATATAAAATAATAACAAAAAAAATAAAGAGCATGTCCGGAGTAATTCGGAGTACCGAGAACAGACGCGAGGTTGTGGGCGTGTAATGGCGGTGCGGATACGCTTCCGCAGTTCGCGATCTCGCCTTTCGTTTAACGAGGGTAAACGGCTCTCTCGGACGCACCTTGTCGAGACGCGCGATGTACGCTGGTTGAAGCACGCACAAGTCCGTTCGTTAGGCGGGTGTAATTACGCAGGCGGATCGTCGCCCAGAGTTTCTCTCTCGCGAACGCTTTGCTCGGAATTTATTAGTCTAACTTTTTTCTATTTTATTGTTTTATACATACGAGCCGAAATTATTTTATAACTTAATTATAAATTTTGTTTCGCAAAACGAACTTCTCAGAAACGAACTCCCTTAATCTTGATATATGTTATCTAGGCCATGACTCTAAATGACTTTAAATAGTTTGAAGCTATTTTTTCGATGTTAATTTTTATATAAAGAAAAAACAAAAATGTCACACTTTTAACAATGAATATGGTCAAATCCATGACAAAAAAAAGGAAGACGACACAAATATTGTGTTTACAAGTTTGCATTATTCATATTAATGAATTTACAATTATTTGCTTGTAATTACAATAATGTATAGGCTACACAATCAATAAACTGTGATAATAAGAAATATCTTCATGCAACTATAGCAATTAATCACATCATATCATCATTAACTAATTACTGTTTAAGCTAAAATTGAATAAGATTTAAGATGATGACACATTCACTACTTCAGATGTAGAGCTCTGCGTATCTGCAGAAGATTTTTCTTGCAATTCTAACCATGGTAATCGTTTTTGCAGTTCTAACCTGTTGCAGAATAATTCATATAAAAATATTAATATAAAAATACAATTAACATTAAAACTATTGATCTATTAATGCAGCCATTTTTAATTTAAAATAAAAAATTAAATAAATATAAGTTAAAAAAGAGAGCATTCAGCTATACTTGACAAGTCAGATTATAAAATAGAATATTATAACAATGGATAAAACTAATGAAACTTAAAGTAATAATTAATAAATTATATATACACTCCGCGCCAAAATTAAAGACTCATCTATTCTAATCGCTAAAAATAGGCAAATTTCAAGAGAGTGTAACTTCGTCAAAAATGATCTTAACATAATGATCAACAAAGCATTTCACAGCTTAAAGTCTCTACTTTCGAAATCCATAATTCATTAAGTGACTTACTGATTCTTTACAAAGCTGCACAGATGCAAATGGAGATGCATCAAATCTAAAATTTTTTTACTAAATTTGCGAAGTTCTATGGAATGAGAAATAAAATTTGCATACAAATGCGACTTACAGCGTTCAAAAGCGTGAATCTTTACCTTTAATTTGCGCACTCGATCAGCATTGTGCGATTTTTTTTACCGAGTTATTCAATACGAAAACAAAAATGGTAATTTTTATTTCAATGTTGAGTAACTCGGTGAAAAAAATTGCATAATATTGATCGAGTGCGCAAATTAAAGGTAAAGATTCACGCTTTCGAACGCTATAAGTCGCATTTGTATGCGATTTTTATTTCACTCCATGGAACTTCGCAAATTTAGTAAAACAATTTTAAATTTGATGCATCTCCATTTACCTGTGCAGCTTTGTAAAGAATCAGTAAGTCATTTAACGAATTATGGATTTCGAAAGTAGAGACTTTAAGCTGTGAAATGCTTTGTTGATCATTATGTTACAATCATTTTTTACGAAGTTATACTCTCTTGAAATTTACCTATTTTTAGCGATCAGAATAGATGATCCTTTAATTTTGGCGCGGAGTTATTATAAGGCGCAACACACTTGGTCGGCTGTCAGAAACAAAATGATAAAAGCGCGAGTTATCGTATAAAATATCAAGTACGAGTTTTCTCTTTTTTTCTATGTTATTTTGTTCTCTATAGTTTTAACTTTATGATCTGACTAAACAGTGTTTTTACACTTCACAATCTGGATATTGGAGAAAATTCATACAATATGAGACAAATAAAGTGACAAATATTGACGGATTTTTTGTACTTAGGGATATACTGAAAATGACCTAAATTAGACCGAAACGTACGATGTATTTAAATTAAAACTTTGAAATATTTGAAATAAGAATTTTACGCAGCAACAATGTCTTAATTGCTTATTGTTGTAAATAAGAAATCTGAAGCTTTTTAAATATCTGGCTAGATATTTCTCCCGTTTTTATCTTTAACTGACACAGACCTTTAACTGGCACATTTATTCCTTACTTTGTCTGTTGGAACTTTTACTTGATTTTTGTATAATAGTTATGATTTAGTCCTAATTTTGTCTGTTGCAGATTGAGTTGCAGTCTGTTGCATTTTGTTTTGTTTTTTTATTTCTTACAATTAGTATCAATTAAATATCTATTTTAATATTATAAATAAATTTTACAGATCTTTATTAGAGATTTTAAAATTGTAAGAAGTTATTAAAATTTTGTGATACCGATTTTAAGTGAATTTTGACATTATCTTTTTTTCTCTTTGATTCGTGGATTAATTTTGTACAGTTTACTCAATTTTTACAAAATCCAATTTTGCTGGAAATCTATATGAATATATTCATATTAGGAAAAATATAGTATTACAATATGAAAATGTTAAGTATAAGATTACAATAAGAAAATATAAGTATAAGAGATTCATAAGAATAATGTTAATTGATTCAATTCAATATGTTTGAAATATACATATTACATATACATATTACACTATTTAACAAAAAATAACTTTTTTTAACATCATAACGAGACTAGTCATTTTCTGTAGTTTTTTAGATGCTGAATCTAAATCCGGATGTAGAATTACGAGGAATATTCGGAAAGTAAGGTTACAACATTTTACAAAAATGGAAAAATGAATATTTATTAATAAAACTAATATGACATATTACACAAATAAAGCACTATTTTTCAACATAATCGCCATTCCATTCCAAACATTTGGTGAGCCATTGTATCAATTTTTGTATTTCTGTGTCATACGCTTCTGCCATCACCTCCCTTGACCGTTCACACACGGCATCCTTCACCTCTTCCTCAGTAGAAAAACGTTTCTCACCCATGTGTTCTTTCAACAGGGTGAAAAGAAAAAGATCACTTGATGCTAAGGGACTATGGACAGAAAGGTTTAGAATATCCCAACCAAAACTGTTGAGAATTGCTCGAGATTCTGAACCATCCTGCCCATAGTCCCGATCTAGCATCAAGTGACTTATTTTTTTTCATCTTGTCAAAAGAATACATGGACGGGAAATGTTTTCCTACTAACGAATAGGTGAAGGATGGCGTGTGTGAATGGTCAAGGGAGCTAGATGGAGACAGAAACATGTGACACAGAAATACAAAAGTTGATACCACGGCTCACCAAATGCTTGGAACGGAATGGCGATTACGTGGAAAAATGGTGCTTTACTTGTGTAATATGTTATATAAATTTTATTGATAAATATTCATTTTTCAATTTTTGTAAAATGTTGTAACCTTACTGTTGTAATTTGAATCAAGAAATCAAAGGCGAAATGCTTGATAATAATGCCACTTATGTATATAACACGCAAGTTGAATTTTATTTAAACACAAATGAAATTAAAGAAATTATTATCAATCTCGTGTGTAACACAAATGAAAATTGATAACTGTAGACAAATGAAAATACGACTTCTTAGCTCGCAGCCACGATACAGAGTAACTCGATCGTCGCGATAGAAAGGAATTTCTCTAGAAAAACAAGTCAAAACAACAAGAGCAACACATACAGTCATCCCGTATGATATCTATAACTTTTACATTTTTTATGGTCGATCGGTAATTTTTAAAATTCGACTCTACAGAAAACGTTCTCAACACTTACTTTCCGAATATGTCTCGTACTTTATCACGTTACAATATACGTTTTGAGAAATTTGCAAATAAAGTTGCGAAAAAGGATTATTTTCACATAATTTGTCATGTTATAATTTCAAAATAATGTAAAGAAATGTTCTTGCAATCAAAATTAAATATGTTGTTGGACTTTCAACCTTCAAAAGGATTATTTTGTGTCCATTACAGTGAATAAGTGTTATGTTTTAATCAGATATTTATTCAGTAACTTTTTACAAAAGGGCGGTCAATAGTGATCTAACAAAATATAGAAGAAAGACAAAAAGACGGGAACAAAATAACGAATGCCAATCTAGAAAAAAGAAAATTTCGGGGTGTTAAAACTAATAGTGGCTAAATAATGAGCACGATATTCAAATAATTATAAAAGTAAAATATATGTACTTAATAAGGATAAACTTATTAATATATATGTCTAACAATAAGTTATTTTTGTTAAACATGGGGTTTATTTATTGCGGAAAAGCTGTGAATTAAATCATTGACAATGTATATGTATATGTACGCTGCTTACAAAAGAACACAATTAAACGTTTTCTTCTAATTTTAATAAATTTAAATTAATACAAATATAGATAAAAATAAAAGACACATTTTTATAAATGCTGTCTCGCACATTAAACGAGTAAAATTCTTTTTTGAAAAAAATCGATATTTTTAAATATCGTCTAAACCGTCAAAGATATGAAAAAAATATTCTAAATAAAAGTTTTATGATTTAAATGTATTGTAAGTATATTTAAAATTTTAAAATTGAGGATAAAGTAGGAGAATTGTATTGAAAAATATAATTGTAAAACGCACTTGAAACTTTTCACTCAAAAAAAATAATTTTAATATTAGTGAAATCCGCTAAATCTTAAAGGATTTTATTCTTGTATATGGCCTCAAAAAGAATCCTCTGAAATTAAGAGGAAAATATTCTGTGCACAATATTGTAATAGTTGGAATAATTTTATCTTGCATTTACAGTACAAGTCTTGTACTGTAAATCTATATTTATAATTCACATTATTTATACTGTAGTTTTTCAGTATTTGCAATGAATAACAGAACGCAGTCTTACTGCGTCTGTTTTCGCAAATGCAGCGCAATACTTCAATCAATTGTCACGACAGAACGCAGCGATACACATTGCTTTTCGTGTTATTCATATCGCACGTAAGAGGGCATTTCGCTTGAAAAAAACATATTCTTCTTAAGGCGATCCTAAAGTCATCTGTTTTATCGATCGAACGCGATTATTTTCCAAAACAAAATAAACATAATTAAAGGCAACAGATTAAAAAATCCTTCTCCACGATTAAAGTCTAGGCATCATTGTAGTTCCGGCTGGTAGAGGTTATGCTGAGAACGCAAAAAATTTATGAAATTTAGATCTCCGTTACCTTTTCTTAGTCCAACATGGCGTCTAGAACTGTCACATGTGTCAATATTTGCTTCGTACAACAATTTGGCAGTTTGTTGGTATAAAATGATACCAGCCGGAACTACGAATTACATG
>NW_012027634.1:13085-13776 GCF_000956235.1 Wasmannia auropunctata
TTTTAAAAAATTTTTTAAATATAATTATTTTCAAAAAATATTATTAATGTAAATAAATAGAGATAATTTTACTGTATAACTTTTGTGTAAAACATTTTTTGATATCTTGAATGGTTTTCGAGATATAACAATGTTACGTCCAAACCCCAGGATATTTAATTTGGTTTACGAAATGAGAGAATGAGTCCCGTGTGAGAACGAGATGGGAAAGGAAGTGAGGGGGTAAGGAGGGACGCAACTAGATAAGCTGTCTCGCAGGTACGCGCAGAGGCGGACGATGCGAGTCGAAGGCGCTTTTGCAAGGGTTCGAAAACGCGTCAATGTCCTTAGAAGGGCACTATTACTTCGTTTTATTGAACCAGCGCGATCGTCGGTCCTGTTTTAATCAGGGAACTTAATTGAGCCCTGATTAAAACAGGATTAATCCCTATGACTTGGGATCGGACCTGTGCGATTCTCAGGGCGGAAAGAGATGTGAGGCGGGTGTGAGGTCGTTAGTTAAAATAAAGAGAGTTGAATTTAAACATAATGATTGAGTTTATTAATGTCTAAATTAACATAATTCGTAATTAACTGAGTGGATTTCGTACATTTTTAATTTCATAAAAAGAAACATTAAGTGAAGGTTACAATAAGCTTACTATGATTATGTTTCGATTATTACGCTTACAAAGATCGGAAGAGCACACGT
>NW_012027635.1:0-4592 GCF_000956235.1 Wasmannia auropunctata
ACATTTTCCATCCGAGCCGGTAACCACTTTCCGTCGACAAGTGCTTCAATCTTGATTGTTCCTTTACCCAACGCGTCCATCGTAGATTTATTTCCGATGTAGATTTTTGCCGGTGTTTTGAAATATTCAAACGATATGAACCATTCACCTCGATGTGTCACGTGGTCTGTTGCACCGGAGTCAACTATCCACGAATAATCGTCGAGCTCAGCAGTCGCAACTTCGCACACAAAGGCTTCCTCTTTTGAACTCTGGTCTTGCGTTTTTTTCTGCTTCTTGGGACAATTATTATGAAAATGTTCCTTTTCCCCGCATTTATAACACTTTCAGTTTGATTTGTCTTTACCTTTTTCAGCAGGCGTCGATTCAGTTGATTGTCTTAACTGCATTTTCTTATTGTCATAAGCACCATCTTGAGAGCTGCCACGATCGTGCTTCTTACCGAACTTACTTGCCAACAGCGCCACCATGCGATCCTGCTTGCCGACCTGATTCTTCCGGCGTGTGTCATCGGAGGTCAGCACCTTCAGCAACCTTTCAAAAGTTTGCTGGTCCTCCGCTCTTGCCCACCATGCTTGACGCAGACTTTCATACTCTTCCGGTAGCGTGTCTAGTAATTTAACGACTAATGACGATTCGTCAGGCTTCACATTCAACTGCTGCATACGTAGAACTAGACCCTCAAATTTAGCTATATGAGTCACCATGTCGTCAGACGGATCCATGCCGAAATTGAAAAATTCCGATTGAACTGTGTGCGACGGTTGCTTCATCTGCTGTTCATAAATCGCGTGTAATTTCATCCACATAATCTCGCACCGTCTCACACAAAACCAAAAGCGCCAATACTTTCGTATCTAGCGTTTTGACTATAATCTGACTCGCAGCACGATCCGCTTTGTCCCACGTTTTTAGTTTTTCTCGATATTGAGTTTGTTGCTCATTTGTTGCACCGTCTGCCGGCGGCGCCGGCTTCACTATTTCCCCGATGCACACTTTGTATGCGCCCTCAGTTCCACGCAATAAGTTCCTCACGGCGAATTTCCACACGTTCCAATTTTCTGCACCCCGAAGCTTCTCGATTGCTTGATAATATTCCATGCTTAAATCGTCTTTCCGTTTTAACCGATATCGCCCACGGCACACGAAACTGCGACCGACTTATACAAGTGCACGCCATGATCTTTTACACACGACGAGTTACACCGAACCACGCTCTGCTACCATGTTAAGTTTATATTCTTGAGAAAGGGGTTACAAAACGTTCCGTGTTCGCACGCAATACGAAGACGACAGAGACTCACGAGAAGACTTCCGTTCGGACGGATAACTGACTAGTTACGAAAAAAAAACTAACACATAAGAAGCAAATAGAATTAACCTTAGAAACAAAAAATGTTACTAGGCAGACAGGCTGGCAATACCCAAATTAAAAGTTTTAATCTCAACAGTTATAATATGATTGTTGTATTTAAATAAGGAATGGAAAAGCAGAATGCAGGAAAATAAACTTAATCACTGATAGTAGAATATGTAAACTAGCCACCAATGCGCCAATAGATTCTAATTAATATTACTTTTTTGCATTCTGCTTTTTTGCTCTCAATATAAATGCTCCTATATCGTAATTAATTCAAAGTAACAATTATATTATGATGAATTTAAATAAGAAAACTAAGGCTTCTAAGAATAAATCATAAATAACTAAAGAGTGCCTAGAAGAGCCAACACGGATGTTAGTGTGTAATAATTTTCATTATTACACTATCCAACCACACACAAATTGCGCGCCGCACGGTTTGTCGGACTTGAAACACAGCTCTTATATGAAGCCGGAATCACTTGTAACTAATTAAATTGACGAGCAATTTAATATTTTTGTGATGCATCTATAAAATCTCCTCCCTCCAAAACTGTAAATCCGTGTCGGCTCTCATAAGCACTCTTTAGTTATTTATTAATTATATTATAACTATCAAGAAGACTATCGTACTACCCAGCTAGCAAGCTGATGTTTTTTGTTATTATTTTGATGCAAAATGACAACAAATAACTTCCACTTTGCTACCTAAGATCCAAAACTGACGTCACATATTGGTCTTGTTTTGCTGTCAATATGACGATCGGTGAATGTAACATATCGACGTCATTTTCAGGTCTCTGACGAACAATTTAGGTCCAATTTATAACGTCACATTGGTCATTTTATGATCAAAATTTGCCGTCGTCTTGATGCCATTTTGTTACATGGGATTCTATTCGAATTTGCTGGCAAGTCTTGCTAGCATATTGTCAACATATTACTTATTAAGCATTTAAAAATATTTCTATAATTCAAAGTCACATTTCAAGTAATTTTTAGCGAAAAATATACACGATTATACATGACCAATAAAATACGACTAGGGTGTTTAGAAATCTAATTTCATATTTTGTTATTTATATACAGAATAAATCATCTAATTCAACTACCTGAAATATCACTTGTCTTTGATCATGTAAAAAAATGTCAAAGAAAAATATTATTTAGTTTTTTCTCATTTTACAGTTAGTTGTTTTAATACGTATTTCACAATTGAATTGCATACTGATGTTCATCTATATCGCTTGAAAAAAGACATTCTTCCTATATTTATTAGTTATTACGATAAATATTACCACATGTTTTGGTAATCAAACGGTAAGACATCTACTGGGATACAGAGAGGTATTGACGGATTTAAAATGGTGATCTAAATTGTTTATGCCCGATTAAAGTGTTTTATCATATTTAATATATTTTATAGAATTTTATAGAATATATGAATGCGCTATCTTTCGAGATCTTCTATTGCGCATTGTTAAAGTAGGATTAAAAAAAATTTAAATTAAAAAAATTCTGAAAAAATGGTAGATACTGGACAAATGATCTAATAATGAAATAGACACTAGCTGGACAGATGAAAACGGTCTACTTGTCGTATAGAGCTCTAAAAGGGTCGTGCACGATGCGATACGAAAGACGGGTTCGGACAATAACAATTATATCCGCACGTGCATAACATATGCCTGTGTCTTGGAAGCCGGCGCGACACGGCGGCGCCGCGGTATCGATCAAGGGACTTTCGGCTCTTTCAATTTCGGGTCCGTGTGTAAATAAGTGAGATCGTCGCTTACGTCGCTTACGCGACGGTCACGTTACCGAAAGAGGACCAATCAGAAACGAATTAACGATTAGTGGGAATCCACGATCGTCGGAAAACTTCTCACTTCGATCTGGATACTGCTCGATCGGCATACTGTGCGCGTCGAGCTCTAAAATCGATCTTCACACATAGTCGTTGGCTTCCAGGACGCAAGTGCGCGTATCAAGCCGCGACCCAAGGCATCGCGCTTTGAGGCGTTGTCGCGGTTCATACCGACCCATCAAGAGGCGTAACCTCTGAAAAATAAAGTGTTCGCGACTCAGGGCATTACAGCCCCCAGGCGTTGTCGCGAGCGCGAAATCTCGACAGAAAGGTGACCGCGACTCAGGGCATCACGGCCCGCTAGCGCGTCGCGTAGAAAGGCGGATTATATGCGTCAACGAACCATACGAACTACACAATTGAAAGTTACTCGCACGGTGTACGTCACGCAGTTTGATAGAACATTACAATAAACTTATATACGGAACTACAGTGAGGATTCAAGTTGCTTCCTTCCTGACCACTACAAGACACTACTTGATTACTTTCATTGTCAGTCAAATCCAGAAACGCCAACCGCGTGGAAGTGGTGATCACTGTCTCCATTATTTTTATGCTTTTTATTTTTTAATTTTTTTTTGCGTTTTATGTATGTTTTTTATCCTTAGAATTTTTCCAATTTGTAATGTATCTATTAACAGGCTTTTTGAAAGTGTGTCTCAAAGTGCTCAGATTTATTTTTATAAAAAATTCGATTATTGTAATTCTATGTACCAAACTGCATATCAAGTGTGCATTTTCACCTATTTCCATAATTTGTCATTTTTAATAACAAATTCGTGACTTCCATTTCCGGTTGGTTAGAATTGAGGTGTCAGATTTGCAGCTGAGAGTGTGAAGTGTGTGAGTGGTATGAGAGAGCATGGCGTGTGGGGGAGAGAGAGGTGGAGTGTTAAAGAAAAGTTTCGAATAGAGGGAGCAAAGGGTAGAAGGCACTGAAATATAATAACACTGGAACGCGCACGGGCGCTAGTATCGCGATACCCCCTTTGTTAAGAGGAGATTCGAGAGAGAGCATTCAAAGTGGTATCTTTATCCTTTTCCAAGCTATACTGCACATGTGCAATAGACTGTAGTTGGACTCGTACAATCTCGTGAAAAGTATATACGCGTTGAATACAATGCGTGAAGCTTTGAGTATATAGATATCTGGAGGTGGAATGCCTTTGTTCTCTGCAGGCCGCAAGCGAGTCCAAGAGTGGCAAGGAGTGCGAGAGAGAAAGATATACGAGCGATACCACGTGATACTTTGTCCTCTGTCTGTTAAATGATCGACGCATGCGCAGAGAGGACGAACATTACTCGTCTACCTTTCTCTCTCGCACACATCTTGGACACAGTTTTCGAGCCAATATTCCCCCTCCA
>NW_012027635.1:12936-13593 GCF_000956235.1 Wasmannia auropunctata
AAAACAGTAATAGAAGGGGACTTTAATGCAAGGACAGGAGAGGAAAGAGGAAAAATGGATTGGAGAGACTGGGAGGAGGGGGGTTATAACAGGTGCTCTAAAGACAGGAAAATAAACAAGGATGGTGAGAGATTAATTGAGTGTATTAGAGAGAGAGGGTGGTGGGTGTTAAACGGAGGGATAAAGGGAGACGAACAGGGAGAATGGTATTCCCGCGTACACGGGAAGCAGAGGGGAATCAGTGATTGTTTACGTGCTAGTGAATGAGGAGATAGAGGAGGAAATAGAGAGGTTAGAGATTGGGGAACGGATTGACTCGGACCATCATTCCTTAGTTATACAGGTAAAAGAAGGCAGAGGCAGGAAGGTAAAAAGGCAAAAAGGCAGGAAGATATACAGAGGAATGTGGAACGAAGAAGGAAGAGAGAGCTTCAGGAGGGAATTGAGAAGGGTGGAACGCCTAGAGAAAAGTGTGCAAGAGGAAATAGAAGAGCTAGAGAAAAGAATAGGGACCACGTTGGAAAGGATTGAGAGGAGAGAAGAGGGAGAGAGAAGGAGAGAAGGATGGTAGGACAAGGAGTGTAGGGAGAAGAAGAAGGAAGTAAGGAAAGCGCTGAAAAGCTGGAGGAAAGGGGGGGGAAACAAGGATACATAAAG
>NW_012027636.1:0-5183 GCF_000956235.1 Wasmannia auropunctata
CCTTTTTGATTATTATTTTGTGCACATTGATTCTGCACGATTCTATTCTTTAACACAAGAAACAAAATAGAATCTTGTCTACTTCAAAACTTACTTATATTTTTAATTATCATTATCAATAGAATACATTTCATTATAATAAAATAGTTTTTTTGATTATAAATATTTTGAAGTTACAACATAATAAAATATTTTAAATCAAACTCATAAATAAATTCTAAAAGAAATAATAATTTCTCTTCTTTAGAAATTCTTTGTTTCAAACTACATAATTAACTAATAATATTTTTTATTCATAATTCTTTTTCTACATTGTGTATGATTTGTAGGAAGAGTTTCAAATTATTGACACTATAAATAAACGCATGCATATTATTGCCGAAAATTATCTTATCTTTATCATATTTGATTTGTATGGAGATGGCACCTATATAAATCGTATTAACATTGAAATTCTGCGCTGAATATCGATACAGTTTTACTATAATCCGTATTAAAAACGTATACCTCTGAAATCGTGAACGTTTTATATGTTTAAAATGTTAACATCAGCATATTTTTATATTTTACTTTTTTTTTTAAAGAGATAGTGCCTGTTCAATTAGATTGTTCCTGTAATTATATGTTTTCTACACATTTTTAAATATTATATAAAATCAAAGGTACTGATATTGGATACATTCTATCATCCAGGTAATCAACCGGAATTAAAGTTCACGACTGGCATCAATTTGGTCTATTATAAATGGTTAGTATCGATACAAAAATTTTCAAATTATAATTAGCAATAATAATATAAGTAAGCGCTTTTTAGTAATAACGAAACTCCTGCAACGATTGTCTCCCCTATCACAGCGCCAGAAAATATGTTGGACATATTAAAACGAGATAAACAAACAATTTTTTATATTTTTGGATATTTAGAAAATCCAAAAGTCAATAATGTTGAATTAATAATAAAAGGTACTATATAATAAATATATAGATTATTAAGGGATCAAAGGAAGACTATGCAAATAAGAAATTTGTTTGCATCATTAGCGCTTTGTCACGGAAAAACGGATAACATCGTATTACTTGATTGGAGCAAATATTCCAATGGTTCTTACGTAACCGTGTTCCAAAATGCCGAAAAAGTAGGGATATTATTCGCTAAAAGTATACGAAAACTCAAGAATTCTGGTTTTGATATATCAAAAATTTACATCGTTGCACATTCATTGGGCGCGCATATAGCTGGTCTCGCTGGTAAATGCAATAAGGATTTCAAGATACCTCGCATCACTGGTAAGATAATTCATTAATTATCTCATATTTTTAAGATATTCATATTTTATCTTGATTTCTAATAATTTTTGTTATTTTAAATAATTGATTCTTATACAACGATTATATTCTTTATTCTTTATTTAACCTGACTCACGTTAACAAAAGTTGACAAAAAATGCGTTAAAAAATTTGTAACTTGTAGTTTTACGTAGTGAGCACACAACTTTTACATCATTTTAAAACGTTTTTCATAACAGTATAAAATTATTCGGTTCAACCATGGTTTGTAGCATTGGATCCCGCAAATCCCATGTTTTATCCTTTTGGATGTTATCTCACAAATAAAGATGCGTCGTGGATTGACGTTATCCACACGGACATAAATGGATATGGCTCTATGTTTACGGGAACAGCAGAATTCTATGCAAATACCGGTATTCGTCCTCAACCCGGTTGTTCATTAGTAGGATTACCATTAAGCGATGAAGGTAATAATGATAATAATTAATTATAATTAATACATAAATATGATATCGCCGATTTGTTACAATATAAGTTAATTTTAGCAAATTATTTTGTTATATATTTATTTAATAACAAATTTCATTATACATATACAGGGTGAGGCATTTAAAACAGGCCACCTGAATAATGTCTGAATGATTCGAGATATTGGATTGAAATTTATAGGGTTACAATGACAGCATGAAATCTATTTAACTTTGAAAACACTTATTCCAGGGGAAGCGGGAGGAGAGGGGGTTGAAAATCTTAAATGGCATGTGGGGTCGAGTGAAGGCTTGTATGAAAAGGCTTTCTAGATAATAAAAACGCGAGGTCGTCGAGGTCTCCGCAATTTTTTTTGCAGAGTTATGTTCATTTGAACATTGATGTTATTTTAGTTTATGAGCGCTAGCGAGACCCACGGTGTAGACGTAAGAAAGATAAGGCTTCGCGCATGTTCCTAAATGGTTGGAAATGCATGTGGAAAAGCGTGTGAGTGTGTGAGGAACATGCGCGAAGTCTTATCTTTCTCACGTCCTTGCCGTGTGCCTCGCTAGCGCTAAATAACACCAATGTTCAAATAAGCATAACTTTGCGAAAAAAATCATAGACCTCAACAACCTCACGTTTTTCCTTCCTGGAAGATTGAAGTGGATTTTTCAAAGTTAAATAATAGATTTCATGATGCCATTGTAATCTTATATATTTCAATCCAATATCTCAAACCATTCAGAAATTACTCAAGTGGCCTGTTTTAAATACCTCACCCTGTATATTATGTATATAATTCGGCATATAATAAATATTATTAAAAAAATTTTCTTAAAAATTGTTAATCTATGGCTGATCAATTACTAATTTACTTTGAGTTTGACAAAAATTTTGTGAGAGAAAAATTATTTGATATTATTATACCAAATGATAAAGTTTAAAAAATTAGGTTATTAATTAATTAAATCTAATCGTTCATCTCATGTTATCATAAGATCTCTGCAGTCATCAAAGATCGGTCAAGATATATGCAGAATCAAAGGTTTTTCTTACCAAATTTATTGCGGTGCGATGTTCTTCTTATTTAGCTTATATTAGCAATCAATGCAATGTTAATAAGCGAAGCAGAATTGGATATGCCGCATCGAATGTGTAAGATAATAATTAATATTTAATTTAATTTAAAGATTAAAGTATAATTTTTTTTATAATAATATTATTACTTGTAATACCTATATGTATAATGTTTCATATTTTTTTGCAGAACCGGATCGTTTTATTTTAGTACAGGAACAGTCTAATATGGTGTATATCTCTAAATGTCATAATGCAACAGTACATGTTTATTGTGCACGTACATGTTTATTGTAATAAACGATGTGTATATATTAAATATGTATCTTACTTTCTTCCCTCCTAGATGCAATACGCAGTTATATTGATTTGCGCTTCGAGATTTTTTCTAAAAAGCATCGAAAATTTAATCGATAAAATTAAAACTCAACTTAATATAATTATTCTATGTGTAATGTAATGTATACATATAAATGTATGTTATTATTGTATATATATATAAATATATATATATAATATTAATATTAAGTTTTCATATAATATTCTGTCAAATGTTTCGTATTGAAATTGTAAACGATGATTTATAGGAACAAGTTATTGCCGAAAATCCTCGTTGTATAATACAAGAACTGGTAGAGAAATAAAAAATTGCAAAAAGTACCGTATTTGAACCTGTTTCTTTCCATGAAAATCGCAGAATTTTCCGGACAATCTAATAAAAAAAAAACTTTTTATTTGCGAAAAATGTATATACTCAAACATCAACAGAAAAAATATACAATTATATACATTTGCAACATACGCAATTATGTTTTGTATTATGTTGGACAGTTTATAATTGAAGTGTATTTCAAAGAATTAAAAGAGTGTAAAATATTAGACAATCTTAAGCAAATATTTCATTTAAATTTCAAATAGTGGCCAGTTTTTTTTTAAATTTACAAAGTACGTACGATGACGTCATTATCATATTTTATCAAAACAATTATAGCAAATTTGAGTTTTTAACCTTCAAGACATGCGCACGCTTTTATCTGTAATAAAATTGCCTCTAAAAATACTTTAAATAGTAGAATTTTTTAAGGAATGATAAAATATCAGTTTCGTATTTTTTCTTATAAATTCTTGACAAAAAAGTAAAAAGAGAATTTAAAGAACTACAGTCTTAAAAAATATTTTATTTAACTAAACGTTTGTCTGTAAACTTTATATATTTTAAAAAAATTTATTAAATCATATAACAAATCAAATAATAAATGCATTTTAGGATTAATAGATAAATAGGAAAGCAAGCTATTAATCCTAAAATGCATTTATTATTTGATTTGTTGTATAACCATAAAGCAACGTATATTCAAATTTTAATTAATAAGACGATATTGATTTGACATTATTGTACAATATTTTATGTAAACAACAGTATATTTTGAGAAATTTTTAAATATTACACAATATTAATATTACAATTAAAAAATTTACAATGTACAGATATGTTTTAAATTTGGTTTTTTCGGAATAAATAGCAATAGAATATATATTAAAGAAGAAAACAAATATTTTTAAGAAACGTTTTATTGAAATGTCTTAATAAACATATATACGTAACAATAGAATGCTATACCTATCTGCAAACATCTTTATGTGCACAACTGTGCACAAGCCACATTTGATATTCAATTTTATAATTGAAATTATGTAACTCGCGGAAAAGAGCGTATTGATAGAAGTCATGTTGACGTGCAATACACATGTACAATTGTCACATTGATATGTTAATATAAACGATTCAAGAACAGATGAAGAAAAATTCCATTGTAAAATTTTGAAACAATGAACGATGCAGAAGAAACTTTTGGATTGCTTGCGTAGTTTAACAAAAATAATTATAAAAAGCTAATTATTTTAAGAAAATTTTATAAATGATACAGTATCTGAGATGTGAGTTTTCGTGCTTGCATGTGTGAATATATTAATTAATAATAATCATATATATTGTTGCGCCCGTGCTTCGAGCGTCGAAGATTTTAAACCGCCGTCCGCTGACGTTGGTTACGAGAGAGAGTAATGAGAATATTCCCGTCTATGATCGTTGCTACGAGAATCAACAGCGGAGAGATTGAAGTTATCGCGGGGTTGTCAAACCGTTTGGACGTGCTCCCGGTGCATTTTACAATATTTAATCTGTTTTTCTTGTAGAGCTGTGTTTACATTAAACGAGTCTTCCTTATTTAAACGAGCGCGTGTTGTGTTTCCTTACGGGTGCGTGTCTCGTCAAGTCGGAGTGCGCGTACTAACGTCTGCGAGCGCAACAATATAATATTTCATATATATATATATATATATAT
>NW_012027636.1:5203-15770 GCF_000956235.1 Wasmannia auropunctata
TGGTAAATGCAATAAGGATTTCAAGATACCTCGCATCACAGGTACATAATTAAATGATCTTACATCTTTAAAACGCATGGGTTTTATTATTATATTTAATTTTTTCTTGTTATTTTTAGTAATTGATTTTGAAGCGATAATATTGTTTATTCCCTATTTGTTCTTATTTATCATATTAACTAAAAATTGGCAGAAAATGCGTTAAAGAATTTGTAATTTGTAGTTTTATGCAGTGAACACAATTTTTGGATTGCATTAAAATGTTTTTATATTGATGTAAATTTGTACGTTTAAATTTTTATTTTTAGTATTGGATCCCGCAAATCCTAACTTCGATATTTTCGGGTGTTACATTAACAATATGGATGCATCGTTTATCGATGTAATCCACACGGACAAAGCTTGGCTTGGATTACTTGGATATGGCTCCGACTTTCAGGGAACAGCAGAATTCTTCGCAAATACCGGCAGTCGTCTTCAACCTGGTTGTCCGGGTTTATCATTAGCAACATTAATGCCATTAAGCGATGAAGGTAATAATCAATGCAATGATAATAATTAATAATAATTTATACATAAATATGTTATCGCGCCGTTTCATTACAATGTAAGTAAATTTTAGCAAATTAATTCATTATATTTATTAATTTGATTTAATTGTTTATCACAAGATCTCTGCAGTCATCAAAAATCGGTTAAAATGTATGCAATATCAAAGATTTGTCCCGCCAAATTAATTGCGGTGCAATGTTCTTCACATTCAGATTATATTAACAATAAATGCAAAGATAATAAGCGGAGTGGAATTGGATATGCCGCCGCATCGAATGTGTAAGATAATAATTAATATTTTATTGTATTTAAAGATTAAAGTATAATTTTTTAAATAATAATATTATTACTTGTAATGTATGTATAACGTTATATATTTTTTTGCAGAACCGGACCTTTTTATTTTAATACAACAAATTTTAATTTTAGTAATAATGACTGTCTAATATGAAACTATAATTGTATTTTTTTAAATCTGTAGAAACAAGTATATGTTTATTGTAATAAGTGATGCATGTATATTTGAAATATATATCTTAGATTTAACAAACTATTTTTTTGCACAATATAACAATATATATCCTGACCGTCCGTGTATAACACAAATTAAATTGATAGAGACCATCCGCGGTCATAGCGTATTTTTTTACAATTTGTTTAATTAATTTGAAATAAATTTTTTTTATCAACAGAACACTAATGAATTTTAAATTATTAATACATTAACTTTATATAAGCAAAATATAAAAATTTTTATTCAAGAAATAATTAAATAATGCTATTGCGAGCCGACACGAATGTTGGTGTGCGTAATAATTTTTATTATGCGCGCTATGATTTGTTAGTATAAATTTACGGTAAATTGTAAAAAACTTATGTATTTAATTTTAAGCAAATACAATCTCTTGGCTCATTAAATAGTTTTACGCATTTATTTCTGCGGAGAATCCCATAGGCCTATTAAAATTTTTATATTTTTTGATAATTATTATTGTTATAATATCAGCCATACGCAAACTGCGCGCCGTATTTTCCTGGTCTTAATTTTTATTTAATTTCAAACGGCGTGTAATGTTTACATATTTATAATTTTTTTAAAGAGACGTGTTTGTAAATTAATGTTATATTAACAATTAAATTCTCAGATGCTTTTTCGACATTTTAACTTAAAAGAAAATTTTATTAATTCTCTTATTAAGATCATGTTTCGCAATTTGAGTTGTCAGCACAGAAATGGTTCTTTGTTTCACGAGGGAAAACTCGATTTCGACTAATATATAAAGTAGATATTAGTGATGTTTATTATTTGGTGTGGACTGTACAAAATTCATCATTCGCAACTTATAGCGGTTTCGGCTGGTCTGCACTAATCTGCACAAGTGTACCACCAATGCACAGTGTAGAGCTGGTGCAATGGATGCAGCGCAATTACACCAACTGACCCCAATTAATTTGTGAGAGCCACTTTGTGTACACCCAATATACCCCTGTGCGGCATACCAAGTTCAAACGCGGCATTGGGAAGGGATTACATCATTCGATCAGCTTAACACACAATATTCGAAATGTACAATCGATGCATCCCAGCCGAAATTGCTATGTTCTCCGAAGCGACCAGACAGAGCAGTCAAATCTAATCTGTCAAGCTTAAAGGCAAGAAATTCGTAAATATTCGGTTAATTACTATTATTTATAACAGTTAGTTATGTCCCCTTCTGCCACAAATGCTATAATAACACGACCAATACAAAATCAATTTAGAATTCTTAACAAAATGAATTAAAAATGTAATTTATAAATATAAATTCCACAATCAAAATTAATATACAAAGATAAAATAGCAAAAATATATTACATGTTTACTTCGGGTAAAATGGTTGAAATTCATTTATGATAACATTTGCTGCTTGTGGAAGTTTTAGAATTATATGGTATTCGAAGAATTCAATGATTATATTACTTGTATTACATTTTTAAACATTTTGTTAAGGATAGACATTAATATTAACATATGTATGCAATTAGTCCCATATTATGTTGGATGATTTATAATTGCGTAATGCAACTGAAGAATTAAGAAAATTTAATATTGAACGACTTTAAATAAATATTTTAAATAAACTATTCAAATATGGAGCCGTTTTAAAAAAAAAAAAAAACTTTATGAAGTACGAGACATTTTTACTGTATGTCTTATCAAGAAAGCAATTATAATGACGTTTTAAGAAACGAAACATGCGAATGCTTTTATCTATAATTGATGAAAATTACAAAAGTATGGAGAACTTTTAAGATAAAACGTGATAACAAAATACCAATTTTATTTTTTTCTGATAAATTCTTGAAGAACTAAAAAGAGAACTAAAAGAACTCAGTTTAAAAAAATTTAAATAGGCGTTTGTCTGAAAACTTTATACGTGTTTTTAAAAAATCTATTAAACTAAATCTAAGAATAAGTGCATTTTAAGACTAATATTGTATAATATCAAGTTGATAATGAAATGTATTAATAAATAAATAACTAGATTATTATAAAATGATTATTACAAAAAAAAGACTACGTGAATCAAAATTCGTTTGCATTATTAGCGCTCTGTTATGGAGAAACCGATAACATAAGTGTGTTACTTGATTGGAGCAAACATTCCAAAGGTCCTTACGAACCCGTTTTCCAAAATGCTGAAAAAATGGAAAAATTATTCTTTAAAAGTATACGAGAACTCAATAATTCCGGTCTTGATACATCCAAAATTTACATTGTCGCACACTTATTGGGCACGAATAGCTGGTTTTATCGATAAATATAATAAGGACTTCAAGATACCTCGCATTACAGGTAATTAATTATCTATATTTTTGAAATAAGTGTGTCTTAATTTCTGATAATTTTTGTTATTTTAAATAATTGATTCTGCATCTGAACATCTAAATTGGAATGAAAGTGAATTGGCGTTTTTGACCACATCCATTTCAATTTACTTAAAATCCTGACGTGCTAGGCAAATTCTGCTAACAACATTGTGTTCGGCGCAAAAAAATCTTCGGGAAACGTATGGTCGCACTTCGGAAAGAGAAAAAAAAGTGTTTTTTGTAATACAGTGTATAAAAAGTCAAAAAGTATAAAATTCAAACAGCCATAACTTGATAAAAAAAAGTCGTACGGTCATGAATCAAAGTTCGTTTAAAATTCTCTTGAATGATACTTTCAGATGCTGTTGAATTTATTTAGAAACCAGTTTCTATTTTGCCACAAGCTAAATGTTAAAACGTCATTTTTGACCACTTTCATTCCAATTGACCCAAAATCTTTACGTGCTAGGCAAATTCTTCAAACGGCATTGTGTTCAGTGTGAAAAAATCTTGAGAAAACGTATGATCGCACTTCGGAGAGAGAAAAAAAGTGTTTTTTTGCAGCACACTGTAATACTAAAAGTATCGTACTTATTATATCTTAACGTACATTATAATATCTTAACAATCATAGTGATGGAACTATCATGGAAACAAATTTAGACAATTCATTATCCTAACAAAGCATAATACATTTTATTGCAAATAATAATATTTTAGTTAAAATTATAAATTACATTTTTCTTTTTTTTTGTTAAGATTCTTTAAATATTTTTGAAAATTTGATAAATGTATGGAAATATATAGAGAAAGCTAAATTAATGCTGCGCATGACGCTAAATGTCTACGCTTATGAGAAACGACATAATTTGGCTTATGTTGCAATTTAGTTTACATGGAGGTGGCACGGATATATATTACGTTGGAATCGAGTCTCTGTGTAGAATGGCATATCGTCGACACGATCCAGTCAAGGCCTGCATTAAAAACGTGTTTGTCTCGCAGTTATAAGTGAGCAGTTTCTTTCGTGATTCTTTGAAATGTTACTGTCGATTTTATATCAGTACGTTCTATTATTCTTCATGACAAGGATAATGCACAGTCAATCGTTGTGTTCTTGTATGTATTTTTCAAATATTTTTAAAATTATTATTTTATAATCATCAAGAATACGTATTAATATTGTACGCTGTTCTTCAGGTAATCAAACGGATTTAGATTTTGCAACCGGCATCAACCTGCTCTATTACAAATGGTTCGTATCCACAGAAAAATGTTCAAATAATAATTAGCATTAATAATCAGTGTGAGTGCGCGCTTCTCAGCAATAGTGAAATTCCTGCAACAATTGCCTATCCCATCACAGTGCCACAGACGTTATTGAATGTGTTGGATGATAATAAACGGATAATCTTTTACGTTTTTGGATATTTGCAATTTCCGGAGGACACAAATGTTAAATTAATGATGGAAGGTATAATATTTACATGTGTGGGTGTGGGTGTTTAGACGAACAGATTATTATGCAATCAGCGAGAAACGATTAATATATACATTTATATCATTAGCGCTTTGTTACGGAAGAACGGACAACGTTGTGCTACTCGATTGGAGTAAATACTCTGAAAACGGCACTTACGGATCCGTTTTCAGAAATGCTGAAAAAGTAGGGAGTTTATTTGCGCAAAGTATACGACTACTTGTGGATAGTGGCCTAGACATATCGAGAATTTACATCATCGCGCACTCCTTGGGCGCACACATAGCTGGCTTCGTCGGTAAATGCAACGTCTTCAAGATATCTCGCATTACAGGTAATGTAATTAAATTATCTTCAATACGGATGTGTTTCACTTTTATTTTTAATAATTATTACAATTAGATTATTTTAAATAATTGATTCTTAAGTGAAGGTTATATTTTATGTTTTCTGCTAATCTTCATTTTTCACCTTAACGAGAGATTCGTAGGAAATTTGCTAAGAAATTCGTAATTTATATACTCTTATGTGGTGCACATAATTCGTGAATTGTTCTAAAAAACGTTCCTCGGTGTAAAATTATCGTTTGCAGCATTGGATCCTGCGAATCCTCTTTTTTATCTTCCCGGATGTTACCTCACGCGTAACGATGCGACGTGGGTCGATGTTATCCACACGGACATGGGTGGATATGGCACCCTAACAGCTATGGGTACAGCGGACTATTACGTGAACGGTGGAACTCGTCCTCAACCTGGTTGCAAATTCCTTGGCTTACCGTTAAGCGATGCTGGTAATAATAATTGATGCCAATATAAATATTAAATATAGCATTGTCATCTTGTTGCAGTGTTAATTGATTTCAGTAAATTAAGTTATCATTAAATATTTATTTTAATGTCAATATCCATTGCTTAATTATAAGTAATTATTAATATTAAGAGAATTTAAATTAAATTAAAAATTATCGTTTATTTATTATCAAAGATAATTTATATAGCATTTATATAGCAATTTTTATTTAGTTTCGAGTATTTAAAAAATTATATGAGTATTGTTTAAAATAATTATACCAAATGTGTCTTGATATAATATTGCAAAGAGTCAATTTATCAATGGCTTTATGCTAATTGTTTCTTTTTATGTTGCTACTAGATCTCTGTAGTCATCAGAAATCAGTCGTGCTGTACGCAAAACTGAAACGTAATCCTACCAAATTTGTTGCAAAGGAGTGTTCTTCTTATTTTGGTTACAAATTAAATGATTGCTATAAGACTTGGCAGATCAGTGTTGGATATACAGCAATAGATATGTAAGATAACACTTAATTTACACAGATTTTAATTATTTCTCATAAGTAAGCAGATTAACAATTGCTTTCATAGGGTAATATATAAAAAATATTAATTTTTAATTTTTTTGCAGGCGCGGGTCATTTTACTTTAATATAAATATTATATAGCATGACTATTGTATTCAATATGGTATTCAATATAGCAACAAAGGTTTGTAGAAAATATAATAAAAACCGCTTCAGATTTTATACTATAAATTCGCACATATGTTGACAATTTTAGCAATAAATTATATTTCTAATTGTTTTTCTATATTTATGTCAAAATTTTGTCATCTTAAATAATTCGTCTTATGTAACTATCTCATAAAATCCAAAGTTGTCTGGTCAATTTGAAAAAAAATAGATTCTTAGATTAAAAAAGAAAACTAAAAAAAGATTAACAGTACAAAACAATTTATTTTGTATTATCGAGTACAAAATAAATTGTTTTTATAACAGAACACGCGCATGCATCATATAACATAATGTTATATTAACAAAAGAAACTGTGATTGTATCATTATGTAATATGTTAAATAAATTATTTTTTAATTATATATTCCGAAAATTAATTAAAATGGGAAAGTTTCAATAAGAATATATCAAATTTATAAATTTTAGGTTACAGAATTATAAGTGATTCAAGTCAAACGCAATAATATTGAGTGGAGTTTGAACGTTAAGCGTTGCAATTATGCGTGTATGCAATACGCATTCCGATTACTCTATTAACTTTCACAGCTCAGCTAATATTGATTTTTATTGCTGAACAGGTTTGTTTTTTGTTTGTCATGTGTCACTAATGCATAGATTATAGCAATCATCATAAGATGAAGCAATATTTAAATTTTTCGTACATATTCGTCAATATAATAATTGATACTTCTAAAAAGTTTCAGATCTTTTTGGTATTTGATTCCGTTCATAATACTATTTTAAATAGTACTATTTTAAAAATAGGATATATACATTAATAAACTATACATTAACAGAATAGCAGCGAAATGTATAAGGAAACATGAAAAACAGCTTGTTTTGAACTCGTCTTGTCGTCAAATCAATCAATATTAAATTCATCTTGAACGAGAAAAATCATTCACACAGTTTACGAATTTTAGCGAATAATAGAGTCAGAGAATAATAAAGAAAAATAAAGTACCAGCTGCGTAAAAGATATTGGTAGAAAAATACCCGGCGCATCGATATGAGGTATAATCTGTATATAAATAGTACGGCCACGAGACAGCCACAGACAGCCGAGGCTGCTATCTCTTATGAGGATCCCTCATGTTTATGTTAATAACGGGCCAAATTCCATGCCAGTTTGTAAAACAGAACGATCCAGCGATCAGCAACTAGACACCTGTACTAACATACTTAAACTTACGAGTATTTAAAACAAGACTATTCAATATTCAATTTTAAACAAGTTGTGTCGATGCTACTTGAGGTCTTTGTCGCAAGCTACGTTTTTCATTGATAAGTATCAATTTCGCATTTTTGCCCGTTCGAGATATCACACTGCATCATGGGAAGCATTGATGGGTTTAACTATCTAACATCTCGTAATAGACTTAACAGCTAAAATTCATTTATAAGTATAAAGAAAAGCGATCGCACAATCTATACATGTAACATTTTGAAAAATGTACATCAATATTTATCGCATAAACGTTTATCGATATTATATCCCCGCTTTATTTTATCTCTACAACTATTTATAAATAATTACAAAGTTATATATAAGTCGTAATTAACGGGGTACAGGATATTACGAGCTGTATATACGGATTACTAACCCGTTATTATTAGTGTAATTACTCTCCTCGTTATACGCAATTTCTCAGCCGGTCGCTAAATCCGCAGTCGCATATGCTATGCGTCGCATAAACACACTCGGCGCTCTCAGCAAGAGATATCGTCACTAATCCCAACTTAATGAGAGCCCTAACGGGGAACTTTGATTATTGGCGAGCGACGCGTATTAGAATCAAGTGAATCCATAAAATAAGTCCGCGGTTGCTGGACCATGTTGTCGCTCTCTCGGAGATAATTTACAGAGTGGAACAAAGCGTGCTTCTTGCGCGATTTTTGCGCGATCGTATTTGTCGTCTTGTGCGTGATATGTCACGCGCATGAAAAATGCATTGAAATGTAGACTACATTGCCTACTACTGCTTCGATCGTTTAACTTTAATCGATATACATATATATTCAGATTTTATTTAAGATTTTACCATAAATTTCAAGCGCCATTTGCTTTTGAAAAAAATTTTGTTCTGCCTCCGATAATTAACTTTCAAAGCTCAGCTAATATTGATTTTTATTGCCAAACAGGTTTGTTTTTTAGTTCTCACTATTGCATAGATTATAGCAATCATCATAAAACGAAGCAACATCCAAATTTTTTATGTATATTCGTTAACATGATTGGTACTAAAAAATTTCAGTTTTTTTGTCTTTGATTCTGTTCACAATACTATTTTATTGTCGTTGCAAATTAGTATGAATAATAAATTAATAGCCGTGATATTATCACAGAATGATGTCTATAAATATCATACACCTAACACTGCATTGTAGCATAAAATTATATAAAGGCAATAACATTAATTTTTATTTTTTAAATTTAATTGTTATCGTTGAAGTTAGAAATTATTAATTTAAGCTCGTAGATTTATTGAATAAGAATAAAAAAATATGTAGGTATAAAAAAATATGCATAACAATGCGTATAATAAATGAAAAATAGGAGACGACTTTCAATTATAATAATACACAGATATACAATAATACACAGTCTAAACTTAATCACACAATAATTGTACTATACGAAATAAATTGCATCAGTGCAATTTTTAAAAGATGCATTTATGTATGTAGAAGAGTGAAAGAGCATCGGTTTCTCTGAATATTTTCCGGCATTGAAAACAAATTAGCGTGTCTACCATTCTGTCTGCCACGATTAAATCGTCCGTTGCCTTTGTTTCGGATTCATAAATGGCACTTCCGCCCACGTTCCACGCGCAGGTCTGAAAGGAACTATGGACCAATTTGGTCGATTGACGCACGAGCGTCCGATTATAATTTCATATCGAACGCTGGCCGTCATGAATAATAGATACAGATTGTTTTCATCCGCGATACTCGTCTGTCGGACCGTCCCATCATGAGCGCTCGGTCGCATTCCTCAGATTTCTTACATCCTCAAAAGGCATCCCATAAACGTAAATGAGTGTTGCATTTATAGTTTATACAAGTGAAGGCTTTTATGGAGTGGCGCATAAATCGAAATGCACAAGTTAAAGTCGTGAAATCGAAGATGTCAGGAGTTTAATAATATCGTTAGTATTAAAATATCAACAGATATTGTCTTTTTTACTTAAACGATCGTGTTCAAGAAATCCCTGACATAAAAGTTTCTCATGTTTGTTTTGTTTCGAATCAACCAATGTATGTACCAATTATTCGCTTGATACGGAAAACGAACAGTACAACTCAATTCTCTCTCTCTCTCTCTCTCTCTCTCTCTCTCTCTCTCTCTCTCATTCTTTCGCTATACTTATGACTAACTTCTCTTTTCGTATTCGTCTGGGCTACCGCCCCGCACCGATTCTCGCCAAGAGCGTCGCGTGCAGCGGCACGTTAACTGCATCGTTGTAAAGCAGATTTCATTTAAAGAGGCACAACGGAGGCGGAAAGGTCGTAAGAAAAAGAAGAGATACACCGAGAACGCATGTGGCCCGTCTATATAATTTTCATTTGCACTCGTGGCTACGCTTAACTGCGACCGGGGCGAAATAATGCTTAATGGAATACCTGTACAGGGCGATTCACAGTTAAGTTGAGAAACTATGCATGTAAATCTTGAGTAAAGATGAAAAAAACATAAGTGAATGCATTTCAAAAGGAAGTTGAATTGTACAATAAATTTTTTTATATCAAAATCTCTTCTCTTTCTAGAATATAAAATAAAAATTTAGAAAAAAGAATAACTTTCGAGTAATTTTTAACAGATTTTTTAGATAACCATATGATAATGATGAATTTTTATAACAACATATTGTTTAAAACTTCGAAAATAGGGAATCTCTTAATTGTCCAATTTATTTACTGTTTTAATAATAGAAGATATTTTTTAAAATTAATAATTAGTAAAATTTTATTGTTTGTTTTCACAATTCTTTCTTGGTTTGTCATTTTTTACTATCAGTTTGAAGTGAAGGAGAGAGAGAGAGGGGGGGGAGAAAGCGTGCATTTATTTAAAGCGCTCTGGGATGACATCCCCTCAGAGAAAGAGAGAGAGAGAGAGAGAGTAGAGACTGAGTCGACAAGGCACANAGGGGATA
>NW_012027636.1:15790-17013 GCF_000956235.1 Wasmannia auropunctata
GAGAGAGAGAGAGAGAGAGAGAGAGAGAGTTTGATAGGCATGTATCATCCTGTAGGAAGGTTCGACCAACCAAAGTACCGAGACGGTTTCAAGTTGGGATATTCGCGACCGAATGTTCTTTTCATTTTTAGTATCATTGGCAGCAAATTAATAGCCGACCCTTAAAGGTCGTGATTGTAAGAGCGATGCGTTGTGCACGCAAACGATTCTAAGTCGATGAAGTGCACTTGGTGAACGAATACGCGCGAGATGCCCGCGGCGTCGTTATTCTCAACCATGCAACGCTAAATGCAGCTGTCCGAGCCTCGTGCCTTGTTAACCTCGAACTTTCCATCATCTCCGTTTCCATCGAATAAAATCATATTTAGCGTAAATCCGCGTAAATATTAAATAGAAATGGCATTATTAGCCTTGAGCGGCTGATGTAAAGTGACAGATGTCTTGTTTAATATTTTTTTTTAGCTTTTCTTTACTCCTTATCGAATTTCATAGTAGGTATCGTAAAGTATATTTTGCATATATGGAAAGCAAAAAATTATTATATCTCTAATAATTATTTTGATCTCAACAAAAATTATTTTTAATCGTAAAAAATAATTATGCTACCGCGAGCGCATGCAAAGTCCTATATTTGTTTATGAATTGTCCTAATAACATAGATTCATTGCTTCGATCTATGTATAAGAGATTTAAATAGTTTGTGGATCATAAAAACCGAAAATGACATAGCAAAGATCGTTCGTGGCCTTGAGACAGAATATGACAGAATAAAATCGGAATTTTCTTTTACATTGCACTTGTCTCGTAATGAAGATCGTGTCGAACATCTGTTATAATAAGCACGATATATCACACGTTGTACGAAGATCACCCCCTCGTGATTTATTACACATTATACCTGAGCATTATCGGACTGCGCATCGCGCGGCTTCAGCGCGGCGCCTCACATGACGTCCATCAAGAAGCGATAATTAAAAAGAAGAGGGTTTAAATCGCCTGGACGTGCACGAGATCGGCCATCTGCTCCGCGCGATTAGAATAAGAATGGCGTAAGTCATGCTTACTATGAAATTTTGCTATCGAAGCGTGAAGGAATTGAGTGAAAGATCGTATTCGTAACTTTGCATCCACTTAATTTCTAGCAATTGAAAAATGAGAGTGAAGCAAGTTTTTGGAAAAATTGTCGAGCAAAATTCTTTTGTTACAATTTCTCATAAATTCTT
>NW_012027636.1:17129-28290 GCF_000956235.1 Wasmannia auropunctata
TTGATAATTCTAAAAATAATTTTTTACTTAAAAATCTACTTAAATATAAATCAATAAACTTTTTTATCTAACTTTTAAAATAATTTTTAATTTTATAATATTTAATTTTTTATAATTTATTCCGCAAAATTGTAGTCGCACTTTCACATTTCAATTAAAGAAATTTTTTCTTCGATTTAGCCAAAAAATTTCTCATTAAAGTATAATTTAAGCTAAACGACATTTTCTTACAAACGACACGGATTTAACACTCTTAAAATCTATCTGCATCTATTTATTTTTAGAGATCGCTTTTTCAAAACTACTCATGTTATTCAAAATGGTTCGACGTGCCCATTTTTCATTCATGCGATCGTCGTTGACATAATTGCCGGGCTAGGAGTATGAAAGAAAGAGAAAGAGAGTTTTTCATTGCGTCGCATACAACAATGCACTTTGACTTCGATGTACCTACCACTGACTAGGGAATTGAACGAGAGTCCGCTGTAACCGAGAGAGACAGAAAGAGAGAGGCTGGCCTCTTCTCTCCAGAGGGCATATTTCTTTGATCTCGATTTTTGTCCCGCCTCGCCACCCCTTTCACCTCTCTCTTCCCCTTACCGACGAGGAGCTCAAGACCGGTTAATCCAGATTAACTTTGAGCTCGAGCACATACATGGCACGCATACACGGCAGTGCGCGTATCGTACATATTGATAGATATGCGAAATGTAAAAGTATCATGTGTGTCTAGATAGATTCACGGAGCTTTCACTGCTCGTGAAAAGCTCTAATTCTCTTATGGTCTCTCATAAACCTATTTTGCGAAAACGCGTTAATAGCATTTGCTTATTCAAGCAGATTATCAACATTGCGGTGTACGAAAATAATTGTATATATTTTATTACCAGAATTTTGAATTTGATAGCAATATTAGTTTAATATAATATAATTTATATCTACACTTTTATATAAATAATATTAAATTACTTTAAATTTTTTTACAAAAAGACTGTATCATAAATATTATATTATATTATATTAGTCAAGTTTATAATACACATACATATATAGAATATATATATGTATATATATATATATATAAAACATATTTGCTAATGATATATGTGATGTTAATGTGTTATAATTACATTTTTTATATTTATTATAATACAATATTCTTTTTCAACTCTCTTTTATGTCGTATTACGCGACAATTTATTTATAAAGCATTTTCTATAATTTTAATTGTTTTGATGGAAATAACTTTCTATCACGTTCCTATGTATAATAATTATTAATATTAGTAAAATAAATACAATCTATACCTATATGTACTTATTTATAGACATCTTACTTTCTTTATTTTATGTAGAGCTGTTTTATTACGTACACGTATAAAAAAAAGGTAGAAAAAACGCGATTATGGACGTCCTCGAACGCAACACTGCATTTCGCAAATTGGTTGCATGCATCGCGCATCATCCACGGACGCATCAATTTCTGTATCCCTGACCCGAGTTTTGCACCAAATGACGAACATTGTAACGCTCAATGCGCTTTAACGAGAATGCGTGTGCGACGGTCGGCCACGGGGATACGATACTTTACGTACAGGTCCTTGGAAGCCGGTAACGCGATTACGCGAGATCCCGGCGAGATCCGATCTCGACGACGGGATTAAAGGCAATCGCGAGGCGATCGAGAACCGCCATTGGGTAATAAATGCGGCACATAATGAACCGCCTTTATCTAGCGAACTCGTTGAAAGCCGCCGCCGTTCGTGAATGTAAATTTATTCTCCGTGCGTAACACTGTTGCGTTTTGCCCCTAAGGATATAGCGCGAGTACGGCCGGGATCTCGTTTACATTGGACACACTACAATGTCCAGCCGCCGAATGAAACATATTACTACCCTAAAATTTTGTTACATCATTTGTTACATCATGTACAAAATTTTATTACAAAATTTTTACAACAAAGTACAACAAAATATAAATACATGATCACTGGCGAAATACGTATATTATCGATAGGTGAGATAATAAATCATTATTGAATGAAATTAAATTAAACACAATGGGAAATATAACATTTTACGTATAAATCAATTGAATTTGATGCACTACAGTTTCGTAATTTGCTACATTTTCTATCTTTCAATGTAGCAAAATTAATACGTTATAGTTTACAGGATGTATAAGCATGATGTTAGGCATAATATCTTAAATCAGATTTTCGCTTTAAGATGAGAAGGGAAATTAAGATGTACGAATCTAAATCATACTGATCCAATCGTATTTTTTAATATACTGAAAATTTGTTAAACTTTCATTATGTGTGGTATCCATTGTAATAAACTCACCGCATAGAGATAACAGACGCATGAAAGGACACGGGCGTCTGTCAAGTACCACCAATGTCCCGAGTTTAAACGAGCCCTTAGAAGCGCGCATAATTTAGTTGCACTGATATGCATTCATTCGCGAGACACACGCTACTTCTCATGGTGAAACAACGAGCTTGTTCAGGATCACCATCTAGGGATGAACGGAGGAGAAACTTCTCTCTCTCTCTCTCTCTCTCTCTCTCTCTCTTTTCTTCCTCTCCTGAGCTTACGGCGGTCACCAAAACCTGTCCGACACTCCGAGTGACTTTGACATTTTTCACGGATCGTCCTCGATAGCGACCCACGCGCCCGAGCTACGTCCAGTTCTCGAAGTGGACCTTTTCCAAGGTCAGTGACGTGTGGGCCGCTAGAGAGAGCACTGACGAAGTGCACTTTGTTGCGAAAGCACTTACGAACGTCGCGCATGTCGCGTGACGTTTTGACATCGCGGCGCGAATGCAATCTCCGGCTTGCGACGGGATTTTTCGCGTTAAACGACCATTTCGTAAAAATTGCGTCATTTCATACAGTCGGCTTAACGGTCAATGAATTCTATGCGGTGACATGGTGACATATCCTCTTGAGGATATGCATGAGGATAACTTTGAAAAATTGTAATATTATATACTGTATATAATAATTCAAACATTCAACTATTTAATATATTGGTAATTAAAGGATATGAATGAGATTTCTCTATTTAAATTGAATTAAAGTTAGTTTTAACAAATGTTGAAAAAGATTTAAAAAAACATAATTTTTAATATGTTTTGTATGTGTGTTTGGTTCTAATTAAATTATGAATTTAAATTTTTTTAAATTATGCTCCACATTTAACACAAGAAATAAAAATTATAAGTTTTTTTACTAAATAACTCAATTTTTTAATTAATTCATTATATTATCATAAATATAATTATCTGTGCATTTTTAGTCTTCAATTATTTACCTATGTAGATAAAATTATTCTTTAGGCAATGGAGAGAGAAAGACAGAGAAAAAGAGAGAACTCTCGTTGGAAAAACTCAATTTTCTTTAAATATTCAGAGATAAACAACTGTTACAAATGATGAGTGCTACGAGGAATGAAGAGAGAAATCCTCATACATTTATAATGAGAAACTTGGAAGGGAGAGGATTGTAAAGGCGATTGGAATCAACGCTCTCCGACACGTTGGCTAAACCAACTGTTACTCTAACGTGGTTCCGAGTGTGTTCATGCGATTATGCAAATCCGCGACACGCGCGGCGAGGTCGGTCTGTGCTGATGCGCGTGTTCTCGGTCATTGATTAAATTATGATCTGGATCGTACGCACGTCCAGCGTGCGTGGACGGCTATGAGCCGGATCGTTCGAAGGGCTCGCAACTGGGACTAGGAGGCGTTAATTAAATCCAACGCGCGGCTCAGATTCGCACGGACGCGCGCGTCCGGCCTGCACGGCGCGCGGCGCGGCGGTGTATACGACGGCGTCTGTCAGGCGCGATGCGCGATGCGCTCTGTATAAGGCGTCGTTCTCGATATTAATGATGGCAACGCATCGCTGGTAATGAACACATGCGCGACCTGTCCCGCCCACGTGCGAGAGTGGCAACGGATTATCCGGACGGCTCCGCGCCGTAATGCGCGGACGACCGCTCTCGCGCGGATTTGCATGGCGCAGCCGACCGTCTGCCCGGATGAAGATTCATTAGCCCGTGCCGAGAGGGAATCTGAACCCGTTTCCAGTTTATAGTTATCGATGAGTCGCTTAAGCGGCGCCAATCGATAATATAATAAGAAGAAACATATATATAATATTAAGTTTTTTGTTTTATCATTAGGCAGCGTCGACTGAGAAAATATGTAACTTCATATACTTGATAGATGATGGTGTCGTAGAAATGCAGAAAAGCAAAATAAAGATTTTTAGAAAAAAAAATAGATAATATCACGATTAGGTATTCGAAGAAGGATAATTTTTTATTTATCCACTTACACTAATATCTGTAATTAAGAAAAGAGAATATAATGAGGTTAATGATTCTTCTATATATTGTTTCAATTTTTTAATTTTCAGATGAGGCTGATAAAGCTGACTAATTTCTATTGTTTAAAATTATATGTAAGAGAGATTCAGACTATAAAATTTTAAACTTATATTGTAAAATTAACGATTAATGCTGGTCTTTTTAAACATATAATTAAGTGATAATTAAAAATGATACTATTGAGATTAAACATGTTTAACATTTTTTTCTATTTTTTTATTTCTCATAGTTACTATAAAATAATTTAAATTATTTAATTTTTATTTGTTGTTATATCATTTACATTAGTACATAAAGCTCAAACTAAACTAATATAATGTAATATAAATTGTTTACTTGTAGAATATATAGAATTTAATTTCAAAATAATTTTTTACAAAATAATTAAAAGAAACTTGTTTTAAATCTTTACTTAAAAATTAAAAATTAATCATCTAAAAATGTAAATAATTTATTTTTCAAAGAACTAGTTAAATTATCACATGTATATCGATATGACTCGAGTCACATTTGCGAATTATCTTATTTTATTAAATATTTAAAATACTTCTATCTCAAAGAAATTATTACATTATTACATTACAAGAAACTGGTATTTTTACAAAAGGCTAATATTTCAGAAAAATCTGTTTCGTGAAATGTCATAAAAAAAAATGATAATGGAATATCAACCGAACAAAACTATCTACTCATCTGCGATTAGTCTATGAACTATGCGTGAAGCTATACGTTTCTCCTTAGCGTCTGCCGATCCGCGGTGTAAGATGAGTCGATCATTGCGGGTGATATCGCTTGCCATAAGGCATTCAAGTTCATTAAGTATCATTCAAGAACGGCCCTATTATGCGTGTGCGCTCGGTAGGTGCGCGCAATTTCTTCACGGCATGCAATCCGACTGATTCATGCGCTGTGTCGGGATTACATTCGCAACATTTCGTTATTTACGAACTTTGATTCGTGAAATAAAGCGCGGTCGAGAAATTCGACGTTAAATAGGTGCATATCACCATAATGAGAACATATGGCACTCTTAAAAAAAGAATAAAAAAAATTTCAGACAAATAGTTCAAATGTCGTTGTCTGTATTTAATTCAATTAATTTAATTAAGGGATTCTTAATTATTATACAAATAATTTTAAGGCAGCACAATTCGTCGATTCAATGTTGCCCAATTGTTTTCAGAAGAGATAAAAATAAAACTTTTAATTTAAAAACGTTCAAAA
Source organism: Wasmannia auropunctata (assembly GCF_000956235.1). NCBI lineage: Eukaryota > Metazoa > Arthropoda > Insecta > Hymenoptera > Formicidae > Wasmannia > Wasmannia auropunctata. The sequence continues at coordinate 22,752 of NW_012027636.1, forward strand.
ATTTTTTGATAATTTTAAAATCTTTAATTTTTGTCTAAATATATTAATAAAAAGAAACGGTTATTTTTTTCACCAAATTAGTTTTTATACATACTCTAAAAATTTACTCAATTAAAAATGAATTATGTTAAACTCAATACGATTATCCTCAGTTAGTAATTCTGTGTTACTTGCTGTAGGAATATATGTATATGCTATATAGGAATACATTCATCTGTGTTTCTGTTTTATAGTATATCGATAAATTTAATAGATTTTGTACAAACATATAATGATATTATTAATTATAGATTTGTAAGAAACAAGTTTTAAGCAAAATCTTATACATTTTTTAATAAATATCTTTGTCAAATCAAAGTAAGATTCGTAACTCTTGTTAGAAAGAAGTCTAACTAAGAGTGGCCACCGTTGCGATTTTGGTGGGATCGTCAGAACTCTCGTACATCACTGCCAATACATCCATTTCTGAAATAAGAACTATGTAGTTACATATATTTTATGACATTGTCGATAAAATCACAACAGAAATAGAGCGTCAAAAGTAGATTCATTTTTAAGAAACAAATCAAAGCCTTACTTCTTTTTAAGAAATTCATCGAAGTCTGATTTCTTTTTAAGAAACAAATCAAAGTATTATTTCTTTAAAAAATTTTTTTGCTACAGTCGATTTGTAAAAAACAATGGCTAAACATTTAATTAACTTACCTTAATAACAATCAACATAGTTATTAAAGTTATAATGTACCGAATCAGTCATTATTCTTTCAATGTTCGATTAAACATACACATTTGCGCAATGTACAAAGGCGCTTAATTATTTCGTTAATACCTTTAGACTGTTTATAATTCGAGAAAGATGGAGAGAGATCTTTAATTAAAATTAATATACATTTACGTGCAGATAATGACGAAGCTCCTCTTAACTATAAATCATACTCCCTTCTACGGCGGAGAGATCATTGATCCCATGATACGTCATATTTTGAAAAGAAAATTAACTTACATTATTACTCGATTTTGAATTTATTTCTCTAGATAAGTTTGATATATTAATATATTTAATATATTAGTTTAAAAATCTTGGTATTATTATACAAAAACGTTTAATAAAATAAATAAATAAAAAATATATAATTTCTGATCAAAATGACAGAAATTACTAATTTTAACTTTGTTACTTGCTACGTTGCAGCTTGTTCGCTTACTAAACTTCACAGACGCGCGTTTCATGTGCATCGTTTACCTTTTTTTTACTTTTTATTATAACAATGTTTGCAATGTACACATTTACATTATATTACACTATTAATTCTTCGATATACACAATTGTTAAAATATACCTTATTATATATACGATGACAGTCGTTCACGAAGTAAGCGCAGTGCAATAAGGGAATCAGTTAGTGTCACGGAAAAGAGTCAACAATAAACTTTTTATAATCCAAGTATCGATTTAACATATCTTTTTTTAAAATAATAATTAATCACTAAAAAATAAGTTAAACATATAAGCTGCTTTTCGTTACTCACTGCAAATACAGAAAATATAGTATACGTAACGTGAATTACAAGATTTTCAGTATTCGTAGAGAATAATGAAAGCAGTCATAATATATATAAAAAAAAGCATAAAAAAACAAAAAAACGCAAATTGTGTTTTTATCAGTTATATACCTAATTGAATAAAGATAATCAATCAAGATTATGAACGTTTAGAAGAAGATATTGTATCTATCCTCTTATTAAAAAATGTTGGACAATATTACTAAAATAAAACACCAATTGGCCTTTAACTCGATTCAATAAAGAAAATGATACTACTGCAATTACTGTATATCGATAAGATTACAAGGAATGAAGTGCGTTGTGACCTCAAGGAGATAATGACGTCAATATCTGCGCAACATCCATGTTATATATTTCACCATGGCGTACGTGAAGCAGTTAGTCATAAAATCTCGCGCATAGTGCGTGCGTCTCATTGCCAGACAATTCACTGAATAAAAGTTTTCTTTAATTAAAGAAACTTTAACAACGGTTGACAAAATTGGTATTATAATAATGTAATTAACAATATTACGCTACTTCTATCTCGCGTCACAATTTTATAACAATCAAGTGTAGAAAAAATATATTATTAATTTAGAACGAAAAACTGCTAATAACACTCTCTAACCAGAAAACGTTGTCTTCTTGAATAACTAATCCGAAGATTTCTGTCACGATGGAGCCATCTACTTTGTTCCTGGCTATTCTGACAGCGAGTGTTTGCTTATATTATTTTATTCTAAGCAAGTTATCTTACTTCGAGCGATTGAAGATCCCCCATGTGCGACCAATTCCATTGCTCGGTAACATGGCACCTTTTATTTTTCGACGCGTATGCTTTACGGAACTCTTACAAAGAACTTACAACCTCTTCCCGGACGCAAAATACTTCGGCTTCTACGAATTTACGACGCCGACCTACGTTATCCGTGATCCAGACTTGATTTCCACAATTGCCATCAAACATTTCGACAACTTCTGTGATCACCGTGGCTTCATCAACCAAGTTCTCGATCCGATAACCAGTCAAAATCTGTTTGAAATGAAAGGAGATCACTGGCGCGAAATGCGAAAGCTTCTTACCCCCAGTTTCACATCCAGCAAGATGAAGATGATGTTTGAACTCGTGTGTCATTGCGCCGAGAACTTTGCCAATTTTGTAGCAACGCAATCCGGAGAAATCGGCAAGACATATGATGTAAAAGATCTACTTTGCAGATTCGCCAACGACACGGTGGCCACATGCGCCTTCGGTATCGATGTGGATTCTTTTAAAAATCCGAAGAATGAATTTTTCGTGCTTGCCAGAAAGACAGTGAATTTTGATAGCATTCTGTCCCTCAAGTTCCTAATGCACAGAAATTTTCCACTATTTTGTAAACTAATCAAACTGAGATTGTTTGGTCCAAAAGTAGAAAATTTTTTCAAAGACGTCGTTTCTGGCACGGTAAAAGCCAGGGATGAACAGGGAATTGTTCGCCCGGACATGATTCAATTGATGATGGAAACCAGGAACAAAGATAGTGGACCTGAGTTCAACATTGACTACATGACCGCCCAGGCGTTCCTTTTCTTTCTCGCTGGATTCGATACTGGTTCGACAGGCATGTGTTATATGATGTACCACGTCGGTGTCGATTCCGAAATTCAGAGCAAATTGAGAGAAGAAATCGACGATGTTCTCAGACAGACTAACGGCAAACCTACTTACGAGGCCATCAATCGCATGAAATATTTGGACGCTGTGATAAATGAGTCTCTCAGACTGTATCCAATAGTATCTTTTTTGGAGAGAATGTGCGTCAAAGAAACCAAATTACCACCAGCAACTCCGGATGGCGAACCGATCACGATAAAGCCTGGGGATAGCATATGGTTCCCGCATTTTCCTCTGCACCGTGATCCAAAGTACTTTCCACATCCAGAGAAGTTCGATCCAGACAGATTTCTTAACGGCAATGTAGACAACTCGGTCTATATGCCATTTGGTATCGGACCCAGAATGTGCATAGGTAATAGATTCGCCCTAATGGAATCGAAAATCATGCTGTTTTATTTGCTTTGGCGTTGCGATCTCGAACCCGACGTTAAAACTACAATTCCTATGGTGTTTACCAAGAAAACATTTTCCATGACGCCAGAAGAAGGTTTCTGGTTGAAGTTTCGAGCGAGGAAATCGAAGGCTCCTGTTACACAATGCTAATTAAACGGACAGATTTGAAGGATAGTGATGAAGCATATTTAAAATTTAGTTTAAGCATGAAATTATATATGTACTGTATTTAAATTCGATCTTTTAAATTATAGTGAGAATCCAATCATTTTCTCAATTAAACATGTAAGAAATAAAAATTTTAAAAAAGTTTTTTTAATACAAAACGGTACTTTTTTTAAATAAAAAGCAAAATAAAATTTAAAACGTTCTGATAAAATATAGTAATTGTAGTACTACTAATATAAATTTCGTTTTTGTTATCTTTATTTACACATTAATCAGATGAGTTTTATTGATAGTAATAGATATTGATTTTTACTTTATTTTTGCATTCCATATTTTAAAAAACATAAATTGATATTGAATGTTTTAACCTGATTAAATTTTTAAACTACATGAATAAAAAAATATTATGAACAGCGTATTAAATTATTTAATATATTACTTTACAAATGTATATATAAGTATATTTGTTAAGATGAGTGCAATCTTTTTCAGTTAAATGTAATTGTACGATAAATATAAAAATAATAAGCTCTATAAAAAACCTGGGTAAAATATTTCAAAGTAATATTATAATTTTCAAATATAATTATAAAATATCATGATTTCCAATTATAATCTACTAACATAATATTTTAAATTGTTATATCAAAATAATTATATAATATTACTTAGACAATCTATGAAAGATATAAGCAAACCAAGAAATATAAATTTTATACGTAAAAAAAATTACTTTTTTTTAATAGGTATTTCTAAATATTTTATCATATATGTTTCAAATTATTAATTTAATAAAATAATAAATTCAATGTCTTCTTTGAATATAACACGTATCTTATACAATTGTGTAGTACTACTTGGATTAAAAGATTGCATATCTAAAAATTAAATGGTATATTTTAATAGTATACAGACATGAGCATTATTCTTTAATAGCATAATTACAAGAAGTATCAGAAATTGAATAACATACACAATTTTCTAAATATATAATAAATAATACTTTTATTAATCTTTTTTATAGTACGTATATACTTCATAATAATATGTATGTGTTAAGATAATGTATAATTAAATATCTCAAATATATTTTATGTCTTTAAATATAATAAACAATAATAAAAAATATATCAATACTTGAAACAGAGAGAAAGAAAGAGGGAAAAAGTATTAAGACAAAAGTTATATAATATATATGTATAGTAGTGTAATTAAGATATGTGTGCTGTTAATCTATTCATATGTTCTATAGACTAATAAAATATTGGATTGAAAGTTCCATTCTTTTTTTTGCTTTATATTAATGACATTTTGTAGTAAAAAAACAAAACAAACTTTCCATTCATGCAACAATTAACTTGTCTTAATAGCAATCAGTATATAATAAAGTCATCAAAGCTATGTATCGAATCAGTCATTTTTTTAATGTTCGATTAAACATACACATTTGCGCAATGTACAAAGTCGCTTCTTTCGGAATTAAAACTTTTAGATTGTCTATTAATTAGAGAAAGATGGAGAGAGATCACTATCAATTAAAATTAATATACATTTACTAGAGGTGTGCGAATCAAGCCTTTGCATGGTCGAATCGAATCGAATCGAATTTTTATAACATGTTCGAAATCGAATCGAATCGAATCTGAAATTTTCACTTCGCATCGAATCGAAACGAAACTCTTTATTTCGAATACGAATCGAATCCGAATCAATTTTTCCCAGATTAACATTACATTTAGTGATTGATTCGAAATCGAACCATTGTTGATT
>NW_012027636.1:28552-31786 GCF_000956235.1 Wasmannia auropunctata
GTGCGCCGAGAACTTCGCCAATTTTGTAGCAACTCAATCCGGAAAAGTCGGCAAGACATATGATATAAAAGATCTACTTTGCAGATACGCCAACGACACGGTGGCCACGTGCGCCTTCGGTATCGACGTGGATTCTTTTAAGAATCCGAATAACGAATTTTTCGTGCTTGGCAGGAAGGCAGTGAATTTTGATAGCATTCTATCTTTTAAGTTCTTAATCTACAGAAACTTTCCGCTACTTGCTAAACTTCTCAAACTGAGAATGTTTGGTCCAAAGGTAGAGAATTTTTTCAAAGAAGTCGTTTCTGGCACGTTGAAAGTCAGAGATGAGCAGGGTATTGTTCGTCCAGACATGATTCAGTTGATGATGGAAATCAGGAACAAAGATAATGGACCTGAGTTCAACATCGACGAGATGACCGCCCAGGCGTTCGTTTTCTTTCTTGCTGGATTTGATTCTGTTTCAACAGCTATGTCTTTCATGATGCACCACGTCGGTATCGATTCCAATGTTCAGAGTAAATTGAGAGAAGAAATCGACGATGTTCTCAGACAGACTAATGGCAAACCTACCTATGAGGCCATTAATCGCATGAAATATTTGGACGCTGTGATAAACGAATCTCTCAGAATGTATCCAACAGTACCCTTCCTGGACAGAATATGCGTCAAAGAGACCGAATTACCACCAGCGACTCCGGATGGCGAACCAATTACGATAAAACCTGGAGATATCATATGGTTCGCGAGTTTCCCTCTGCATCGTGATCCAAAGTACTTTTCACATCCAGAGAAGTTCGATCCAGACAGATTCCTTAACGGCAATGTAAATAACTTGGTCTATATGCCATTTGGTATTGGGCCCAGAGTCTGCATAGGAAATAGATTTGCCCTTATGGAATCAAAAATCATGCTGTTTTATTTGCTTTGGCGCTGCGATCTCGAACCCGACGTCAAAACTAGAATTCCTATGATATTGAAGAAAACATTCTCTATGTTGGCGGACGGAGGTTTTTGGTTGAAGTTGCAAGCGAGGAAGTCGGAGGCTGCTGTTACACAATTATCGAATGGACAGAATTGAGGAATAGTAATGAAGCATATTTGAAATTCATTTCAAGCATAAAATTAAATAAAAGTTGACATTTTAAATTATAGCGAGAAATCAATTTTTTTCTCAATTAAACATATAAGAAATAAAATTAAAAGTTTTAAAATTCTATATTTTTTAAATACATGTTGTAACTCTTTTTAAAAAAAGCGAGATAATAATTTATCAAACATACATTTATTTAAATATTTAAAATATTCTGAATGTAGTACAGTAATTATAATATTACTAATATTAATTTGTTTTCTTCGTTTACATATAAATCAAATGAATTTTATTATTAGTAATAGATATTTATTGTGTGTTTTATTTTATACTATTCTTGCAGCCCATGTTTTAAAAATTATAATTTGATGTCGAATGTTAAGCTGGTTAATTTTTAAATTGTGTAGATCGAAAAAGATGCAAGTTAGCATTTATTTGACGTCGCGAGGGAGTGAGTCGATTCATTAGATGCAAATGAGCATCAAGTAAGATTTAAAATAGATGCTTTGAGCATCGATTTATTAGATTGTTTTCAGCAATTTAATTGTGATATTAAATACTACTCGGTTTGGAGCTGCAGACAAGCACGCGATTTGCGACCACGTGTTATATAAACCGAACATTGTAAAATTTACACTAAAAATTATATGGAATCATCAAGATCCGCTTTGTACCGTGTTGGCGTTTTAAGTTTTCAATTGTTAGTTAACATTCCACTGTCTCCTAATACTTAATTAAAATTAATTAACATTATTACTTTGTTTTGGATTTATTTCTTAAGATAAGAGTTTCATATATTAATATATTTGATATAATTTGAAATCTTGACATTAATATTAAAAACATTTAATATAAAATAAATAGTTAATAAATTTGTAATTTATGATCAAAATAATAGCAATTTTAATTTTATTACTTCCTACATTGCTGCTTGTTTTAGTTGCTTTGCGCACATTATTTAACTTTTTCTTTATTTCTCATTATAATAATGTTTACAATTATAATAATGCATACAATTACATTGTATATTAAACTATTAATCCTTCAATACGCACAACTGTCAAAATATGCATACGGTCGTATACGATGACAGTCACTCATGAAGTAAGCGCAATAAAAGAATCAATCAGGATCACGAAAAAGAGCCAACAATAAACTTTAAGAAGTCGAACAATAACTTTTAATAATTCGAGTATCAATTTACATGCCGTTTTTAAATAAGAAAATCACTATAAATATATATTGAACATATAAAAAAAACATAAGAAAAACGAAATAATTGAAAACCATAATTATTGTGTTTTTATCAGTTATGTACCGAATTGAGAATGAGAGAGAAAGATAAAATACTCTATAAACATTATGAATTTTTAGAAGAAGATATTGTATCTATATTGTTTTATTAGAAAATAATGGACAATGACATTGCTAAAATGAAACACCAATTGATCTCTGACTCGATTTATTAAACAGAAAAATAGCAATACTGCGTATCAATAAGAACAAGCTTATAAGTTTGTATTATACGTAGTCTACGATGTGCAATAACAGTAGGCTCTAAACTGTAAGTCATATGAAATTCACCATTTACAATCAAATGTAAAGAGAATAATTGACAATGATTGATCAATCTTACTGTTTGTGCCAGCTTATTGCTACTGCCCATTGTAGACCATAAAGATTGATGCAGTGCGCTGTCATCTCAAGGAGATAGTGACTTTATGACGTTCATATCTGCGCATTTTCGATGTTATATATCTCGCCGTTGGCATACGTGGAGAAGTTAATCATAATATTTCGCGCGTAGTGCGTGCGTCTTATTGTCAGACAATCCACTGGATAAGTGTTTCCATAAATTAAACAGAAACTTTAAAAATAATTAACAAAATTAATACCATAATGTGATTAGCAATTTTATGCTTCATCTTTCTCGCATCATAGATACAACTCTAATAATCAAATGTGAAAAAATGTTTTATTAATTCAAAACGAAAGCTGTCAACAACACTATCTAACTAGAAAGTTGTCTTCTTGAATAACTAATCCGAAGATTTCTATAGTGATGGAGTCGTCTACTTTGCTTCTGGCTATTCTGACAGCGAGTATTTGCTTATATTATTTTATTCTAAGCAAGTTATCTT
>NW_012027637.1:0-428 GCF_000956235.1 Wasmannia auropunctata
TGTCGCGCGGCTAGTCCCTCGCCGCGTGTTGCTTTCGCCCCACGGGGCGTGTCGCGCGGCTAAGTCCCTCGCCGCGTGTTGCTTTCGCCCCACGGGGCTGTCGCGCGGCTAAGTCCCTCGCCGCGTGTTGCTTTCGCCCCACGGGGCTGTCGCGCGGCTAAGTCCCTCGCCGCGTGTTGCTTTCGCCGACGGGGCGTGGCGCGCGCGCGTGGGGTCTCGTCTAACCGACAAGACGAATCCCCAAGCCGAGGGCTGAGTCTCAACAGATCGCAGCGTGGTAACTGCTCTACCGAGTACAACACCCCGCCAGGTACCTAAGTCGTCTACAGACGATTCCGAGTCTCGACATCGAACTCGCGAAACTCATGTTCGACCGTTTGACGCCGTGCCGTCGTAGCGGTGAGATCCCGACGACGACAAGGCACACA
>NW_012027638.1:0-515 GCF_000956235.1 Wasmannia auropunctata
TGGAGGTAAACGCGGCGAAAGCAACACGCCGCGCGGGACTTAGAAAATTTTCGGGTCTGGTCCGGAGGTAAACCTGGCCGATCGACGCATCCCCGCTGGCCCCTTAATATTACGTCGATTCGCGTGCCCGCACGTCTATTCGGCCACCCGAGTGCCCCCGTGCACCCCCGTCGTCCGTTCGCCTCGATAGCGGAAAATTTTCGGCGCCGGAGGTAAACGCGGCGAAAGCAACACGCCGCGCGAAAGCAACACGCCGCGTGGGACTTAGAAAATTTTCGGGTCGGGTCCGGAGGTAAACCTGGCCGATCGACGCTTCGCTTTCCCGCTGGCGCCCTTAATATTACGTCGAATCGCGTGACCGCACGTCTATTCGGCCACCCGAGTGCCCCCGTGCACCCCCGTCGACCGTTCGTTTTGATAGCGGAAAATTTATGGCGCCGGAGGTAAACGTGTCGAAAGCAAACGCCGCGCGAAAGCAACACGCCGCGCGGGACTTAGAAAATTTTAGGGTCGGA
>NW_012027638.1:13126-13585 GCF_000956235.1 Wasmannia auropunctata
TATCCCCTGTGTGCCTTGTCGACTCAGTCTGGCCGATCGACGCTTCGCTTCCCCGCTGGCGCCCTTAATATTACGTCGATTTCCGTGCCCACACGTCTATTCGGCCACCCGAGTGCCCCCGTGCACCCCCGTCGACCGTTCGCCTCGATAGCGGAAAATTTTTGGCGCCGGAGGTAAACGCGGCGAAAGCAAACGCCGCGCGAAAGCAACACGCCGCGCGGGACTTAGAAAATTTTCGGGTCGGGTCCGGAGGTAAACCAGGCCGATCGACGCTTCCCCGCCAGCGCCCTTAATATTACGTCGATTCGCGTGCCCGCACGTATGTTCGGCCACTCAAGTGCCCCCGTGCACCACCGTCGACCGTTCGCCTCGATAGCGGAGAATTTTCGGCGTCGGAGGTAAAGGCGGCGAAAGCAACACGCCGCGCGAAAGCAACACGCCGCGCGGGACTTAGAAAAA
>NW_012027639.1:0-460 GCF_000956235.1 Wasmannia auropunctata
AAGGATACGACGTTTCCTCGCTTCGAACGGCGAGAATCGACGTTTGAGCGGTGGGAACGTCGCGGGCTCTCGGATCCGGCGGTTCCGCGCTTCGCACGTCGAGATTCGACGTTTGAATGGTGGAAACGCCGCGAACGCATAGATACGACGTTTCCGAGCTTCAAACGGCGAGAATCGACGTTTGAGCGGTGGGAACGTCGCGGGCGCTCGGATTCGGCGGTTCCGCGCTTCGCACGTCGAGATTCGACGTTTGAATGGTGGAAACGCCGCGAACGCAAGGATACGACGTTTCCTCGCTTCAAACGGCGAGAATCGACGTTTGAGCGGTGGGAACGTCGCGGACGCTCGGATCCGGCGGTTCCGCGCTTCGCACATCGAGATTCGACGTTTGAATGGTGGAAACGCCGCGAACGCAAGGATACGAAGTTATCGACTGAGTCGACAAGGCACNCAGGGGATA
>NW_012027639.1:2749-3326 GCF_000956235.1 Wasmannia auropunctata
TCGCGGGCGCTCGGATCCGGCGGTTCCGCGCTTCGCACGTCGAGATTCGACGTTTGAATGGTAGAAACGCCGCGAACGCAAGGATACGACGTTTCCTCGCTTCAAACGGCGAGAATCGACGTTTGAGCGTGGACGTCGCGGGCGCTCGGATCCGGCGGTTCCGCGCTTCGCACGTCGAGATTCGACGTTTGAATGGTAGAAACGCCGCGAACGCAAGGATACGACGTTTCCTCGCTTCAAACCGGCGAGAATCGACGTTTGAGCGGTGGGAACGTCGCGGGCGCTCGGATCCGGCGGTTCCGCGCTTCGCACGTCGAGATTCGACGTTTGAATGGTAGAAACGCCGCGAACGCAAGGATACGACGTTTCCTCGCTTCAAACGGCGAGAATCGACGTTTGAGCGGTGGGAACGTCGCGGGCGCTCGGATCCGGCGGTTCCGCGCTTCGCACGTCGAGATTCGACGTTTGAATGGTGGAAACGCCGCGAACGCAAGGATACGACGTTTCCTCGCTTCAAACGGCGAGAATCGACGTTTGAGCGGTGGGAACGTCGCGGGCGCTCGGATCCGACTGAGTC
>NW_012027640.1:0-431 GCF_000956235.1 Wasmannia auropunctata
GGGCGGCCCAACTAATATCCCGTCGCGGTGCTCTTTACTGAGTGTCGAGTCGGGCCGGTACGTTTACTTTGAACAAATTAGAGTGCTTAAAGCAGGCTATCCTCGCCTGAATACTGCGTGCATGGAATAATGGAATAGGACCTCGGTTCTATTTTGTTGGTTTTCGGAACCCCGAGGTAATGATTAATAGGGACAGATGGGGGCATTCGTATTGCGACGTTAGAGGTGAAATTCTTGGATCGTCGCAAGACGGACAGAAGCGAAAGCATTTGCCAAAAATGTTTTCATTAATCAAGAACGAAAGTTAGAGGTTCGAAGGCGATCAGATACCGCCCTAGTTCTAACCATAAACGATGCCAGCTAGCGATCCGCCGAAGTTCCTCCGATGACTCGGCGGGCAGCTTCCGGAAACCAAGCTTTTGGTCCGGGGA
>NW_012027640.1:12968-13461 GCF_000956235.1 Wasmannia auropunctata
TGACTGGAGTTCAGACGTGTGCTCTTCCGATCTTGGCGGATTTCTCTTCCCGCTTTACTTGTACGCCTTAGCGAAATTTTTCTACGTACTTTGAGTACGCACGTTCCTCGACGTCTGAGTATCGCATCGTCGATCTAGCGTCAGGGCTGAGCGGCTACGCGCCGCTATCATAGGGAGAATGAGAACAAAAATATACATGATCTTTTTTTAACAAAACCCGACGTTGTGCGTATACTCCTCGGAGTGTACATGCACGTTCGGTGTATAACACATGGGTTTACGTATGTAACGAATGAAGAAGCAGAGTGTCGCCGACCGGCTCGCAAGACCGGCGGCAAGTACCGACACACGCACACGGCTCTCTGTGCTGCGCTCGCTGGCTCTCGAGAAAAACGCACACACGAAGCTCCCTGGATGATCCTGCCAGTAGTCATATGCTTGTCTCAAAGATTAAGCCAAGCATGTCTCAGTGCATGCCGAATTAAGGTGAAAA
>NW_012027641.1:0-1026 GCF_000956235.1 Wasmannia auropunctata
TTTTTGTACTGTTATTGCCTTTTTAATTTTTTGTGATGAAACCTTTTATTTCATAGAAATATTAATTACAGTGTCATTTAGTAATGCATGTCACTTGGGTCAAGTAAGTTAACGCAATTTTTATTTTTAATTAAAGACTACCACTGGATTTTACTTTTTAATTGGATACAGCAGTTTTATAAAGTTAAATATCATTTAATTAGATTAGATTTTATTTTTTTTTTAATTAAATAGTGCTACTTGGGTTTAGTTTTTTGATTTGGTACAATTACATAACATATTGCTGGAATTGAATAAGATATTCTATTCTTATGGAATTAAAACTTGGCGTTAGTTATTGATATCACATATTTAATTACTTTAATACAAAAGCTACACGATACGTATGATTTGGATTGAATAAGGTATTCTATTAAGGAATTATAACTTGGCGCTATTTATTGGTATCAAAACTTTTATATACATGAAACATACAGTTTTAGTTAAATAATTAAAGTTTATTTTCAACAATTAAAGACTGCATTACTTGAGTTTTATTTTTTAATTGTACAATAGTTTTATAAAGTTTTATAAAAAAAATAAAAATATGTATCATTGAGTTATTTTTTTAAATTAAATTCAGAATGGCTTGGGTTATATTTTTTAATTTGGTACAATAATTTTTTGTTCAAAAAGTATGCCTATACTTGACACCTTTTTTTACCTTTTTTTAAAAGGTAATTTTTTTAATAATATGTATATCTACGCTATTATATTGGATGCCAATTTTTAAGATATTAAGGTATGTAAATCAAGCGAATAAAAATTTAATCATAATACCCATACAATGTATTTTAAATATATTATGGCAATAAGCCGCTGAACAATTTACTGTAAATACACTCGACAGCAAAATTAAAGCATCACCCATTCTGATCACTAAAAATAGGCAAATTTTAAGAGAGTGTAACTTCATCAAAAATGATCGTATCGGAATGATCAAAAAAGCATTTTAAAGTTTAAAGTCTCTACTTTCGACACCCATAA
>NW_012027641.1:1046-2061 GCF_000956235.1 Wasmannia auropunctata
TTCCTCTATTTCTTTGTTATGACCAGCTATTTTTAATGTACATTGGCAACTTTTCCCGAGCAAAGATCCAGCACCATAAGTATTTAAAAGCGTCCATTCCTTTAGTGCATAGTCCGTGCAATCCTCAGGTGGTATTGCCGGTATAGGAAAATTTTGATTGTCCCTACGTGCTACAAATTCTGCTTGACATAAATCTCTTATTGCTTCCGACATTAATAACATAATCTAAAAATATCATTTTTAAATAACAATTACTCTTTAATTAAAAAAATAATTTTTTTTTCTTGTAATAAATTACAATGACAAACAGCTAAAAAAAATACCAAGTATATGTACTCACAGCCTGATTTTTTAGAGCTGCCAATTTAGTAAAATAATTTTTAAGAAAATAATCTCCACATAACAATGCTAATTTATTGCCGAGAGTTATATTGTTCAATTCTGTAGATTCCAGAGACTTTGCATCTACATTTATGTTTACTAGTCCTCTGTGTATTAAATTGCTAGTGCGGATTATTTCTATAATTTTCGCCAGTACTTTTTGACTGAAATATGTTTATTAGGATCTGTCTTTTCTTCGTAGAAGAATATATTTTTTGTATTTTATTAGCAGTATTTAATTTTTTGTACCTGTGTAATACGCCCACAACTTCATCCACATCTGTCGATTTTGCATTCAAGTGGCCAGCAGCTTTGGAGATTAACAGCAAGATGAGACCAAATGTTTGAGTGTTATGTTGAATGTTACTATTATGAATAATGGTCTTATTGTAAAAAAAAGCACAAATAAAATTTTTCTTTTTTAGAAAAGCATTACATTACGATAACTTACTTAGTTGTTTTCAATACAGGATGATTTGTGCCAACCAGCTTCTTTAAATGCAACGCAACATTAGCAAACTCGTCGCTTGACTGCCAATTTAAATTTAAGAAGGACGGGTTTCCGACGATCTTCTCTGCTTCGGACATAATTTTATTCCAATCCGTATTTTGACTCATTGCCTTTTTGTTTTCA
>NW_012027641.1:3337-6947 GCF_000956235.1 Wasmannia auropunctata
TCAAGTTTGCGAAGTTCCAAAAACTAAACTAAAAATTGCACGCAAATGAGGTTTACATCGTTCGAAAGCGTAAATCTTTAGCTTTAATTTCAGTACCCGATCAGCAATGAGCGATTTTTTTTCACCGAGTTATTCAACATTGAAGCAAAAATGGTCATTTTGAACGAAGACGTCTATTCATACTATATGGGGAACAAACTAAATAAACAAAATATATTTTTTATATACAATAGAATTTCAAACTATTGAACCTATTATAAATGATCCAACCTATATTGAGATAATCATATACGTACCTCAGCTCAATTAACAATAAGTGCGACTTATTGTTAGTCACACAAGTGATATATACGTATGTTTTACTTTTAATTTTTTTTTTAACTTTCTTTTGAATAAAAATTACAAAAAGAGATAATTTTTTTGTTTTGCCGTTATTGCGCGCATACTTGTTAAGCTCACTCCGCGCCGCATAGCAAAGTCACATTATCAACCTCTGATTTATGTAAGGAAGTTTTCATAATTTGTGTAATCTCCTCTCCCACAAATTTGATTTTTATTTAAAAATATCAAAAAATAAAGACTGAAAATAAAAATCTGTGAAGTCTGATCTCAGTAAAATACTTATACTGAGTCTTCCTCCATAACGAAGTCTTCAGTCTTATTTACAATCAATTATATTGCGCAACAAGCAACTTTGCAAATTAGTGAATTGGCCTCTTTCGTCCTTGGCATTTCGATTTGCGTAACATAGTAGGGTGTGGTCAATTTGATGTTACAATGTTTTAAAGCATTTCATTGACCAATCAAGGAAGCATTGACATCTCATTTACAGCACTGACATCTCACTTCAATTTGACACATCAGTTTTCTTATTAAATTATTAAGAATGAGGGAGCAAATCGGAAATGGAATTTATATTGCGATGATATAAGAAAAATCTGTACTGAAGAGGACTCAATTCAAGAGTCTACTATTCTTCAATAAAGGGATCATTTGCGCCACAAGAACTGCGTCGGCTCTTAAAGACATTTATTTTAACATTTTTATTGATATTATATATGTTCTTAAAATAAAATCACTAATTTTTCAGACAATTATAGTGAAAACCATGATATAATATCTTGTTATTTTTCTAGCAGAGATATTATTGCTTATTTTGAAAGTGATATACATATATAAATATATTTGCGAATATGCAAATTAATCATACTAACGAAGAAAAAGACTGTAGCTAACGAAATTGTCTTGATATGTAAGAAATTCTTAATATATGAATATACCACAGTGCAACAAAAAAACATAACAAAACTAGTCATTTTCTGTAATTTTTTTAGACACTGAATCCGAATCCGTTGTAGAATTACTCTATTACGTTATAATTTTTAAAAATTTGCAGAAATTTACAAAAAGGACTATTTTTACGTTCTTTGTCGCATTATAACTTTGACGTGCTGAAGAAGTGTTCTTGCAATCAAAATTAAATAGATGTTAGGATTTTCAAATCTTGAAAGAAATTTTTTGTGTCCGTTACGGTTAACAAGTTTAAAACATTACGTTCATTACGGAAAAGGTGTGAATAAAATCATTGATCAATTTACCAAACTTCTAATTTTCAAGATCTTGAATTCACAATGAGTTAGAAACTCGGACTTTGGACAATAATATTTCCATTTATGCTACATTAAAAACAATACTAAATTAAAAAAAACAATACAAATACTAAATTAAAGAAACTATTTTTTATGTACAATAGGACTTTAGACTCTATTAAAATCTAAAGTTTTTAGTTATAAATTCAGACCATTTGTATAATACGGTTTACTGCTTGCTGCATACAATTAGTGATAGAATTAATGACAGTTTTTTCACACGATTTAATTCCGACCTATCAATTGCAAACCCAAAACTTGCATAATAATTTCTCTTTCTATGTATATGAATAAATAATTTAAAGTTGAAAATATAATTCTTATGCAATAAGATCTCGATGTATCGATGAATTAAAAACTCAGACTATAAGCGATAATATTTCTACTTGTGTTACATGAAAAATAAATTAAAGAAATTATAAATAGATTTCTCGTGTATAATAGAGCACTCTGTGCATCGCCTGTTGCGCGCTGCATTTATTACAACATAGCAAAGTCGCATCATCGTACAATTTCTGATTCATGCGAGGAAATCTTTCTTAACTGGCAACCTCCTTTGCCACAAACTTGTTTTTGCTGTAAAAACATCTAGAAAGAAGAATACTTGATGATTAATTACAGTTAACTACTGAGTCATTAGAGAACAGATTGAAAGGAAATTTAACGTATGCCAGTGCGAAACAGTTATGGATAGTGAAAGCAGTCAGGTATGTAAAACGAATTCTATTTCTTTCTTATTTGCAATAAATACCAATACTGTGTAATAAACTTAATTTTTTGTAACAAATGAGAATATTTTTTTTAGAGACATAAAATACGTTATTTCTTTAGAAAAGAAACCTAAAAGAATAAATTTATGTTAATATATGTTACATAAATATTAAAAAGGAGTTCGAGCGTTTTAGACAAGGGAGTACGCAAGGATTGTTGGATTCATCTTTTTCTTTTACTCAATATTACTTGCTGAATAAATCCGAAAATCCTAGTTAAAATAATCTTGGTATTCAGGAAATATAATTTTGGAATTTTGACGGAAGAAAACAATAATTTTATTTATCATTTTGATTTTATCATTTTGTCGAGCCATAATAAAAAAAAATGAGAGCTGAGGTAACATCAAAACATATTTTTATAAAAGCAACGAAATTTTTATATTCTTTCTGGACAGTATTTTCATATAAAAATATGTCAAAATAAATTTTCTCTTCCTATTCTCGGTTATATTTTTCTCTGTCTTTTTTCTATCTACCTATCAATCTCTCATTTGTTTTTGTAAAAGTTTTTAAATCTATTAAATTTTATACTCTAGAAGAAGTGTTAGTCCTCTAATTAGTTACATTTGAAAAAAAAATGAGATGTGTTCATAATTATATAATCAGCAAAATTGTTCATCTATTATAACTTTCCACTCTTAAAAAAAGTAATTAGAGCTCGAGCTTCGAGAGGTCACAAAGACATTTCTTAAAAAGATTAACATATCGCTAAAGTCTCATACAGACGTATCAAATCTATGTCTATTAAATTATTTTTTTTCTTTAAACATTTACCTACTTTGAAGTACCTAAAGCCTTAAAAAGATTTTCTCTTTTGTACAAAAAAGTACAAACAATTCTTTCATTCATTTTTATTTAAAATTGAAAATAAAATATTTAATAAACAATGTTTATTAAAATAACTATAAAACCGTCAATTATAATGTAGATAGATGTTTCAAGAATTTTTTAATATTTTAAAAAATTTTTAAATAGTGAAAATATGTCACACATGAAAGATAGACAATAAAAATCTAAAAAAAGAAACTTACACAACTTGGCTGACCTTCGTCTACCATATATACAGGGTGTTCATAAAGTATCGGACCCCCCCTCTATCTCAGAAAATACTAACTGGATAAAAAAACTTTAAATACAAAACTTTTAGGAAATTTCCCTCCTATTTTCTGAGATAGAGGGGGGGGGGGG
>NW_012027641.1:6967-38231 GCF_000956235.1 Wasmannia auropunctata
TTTTATATCTCAGAAATTATAAGAGTCCTCTATTTAATTATTAAGGCAAAGTTACTCAGGAATGAACTTCTTATAACATATATCAAAGTCAAGATAATTCAAACTGTGTAAGTTCTATTAAAAATTTAACGGAAGATTTATTATATTTAATAATAAACACATATTTTCCCATCAACTGATATTATACGTTCTTATTAGAAAATCATTAATTTTCAGATAATTGGGGTAAAAGCATACAATACTTTACTTTTTCTAGCAGAGATATTATTGCTTGTTTTGAAAATTATATACTACCTTTGCGAAAATGTATACAGATTAATCGCCCCACCAAAGAAGAAAGACGTAGCTGGTGAAATTGTTTTGGTACGTAAGCAATTTCTAATCTATAAATATTGTTATGTAAAAAGAATATAGTTATAAATTTAAATATTTAAAGAGATAAATTATTTTTATTGCGTGAGAAATATTAAAAATTATACCGTTATATGTTATAAAATTTTATGTGTGTGTGTGTGTGTGTGTGTGTGTGTGTGTGTGTTAAAATTAATTAAAATACTAAATTTAAAAGGTTAAAATTATAAAATGTAAAATTTAAGTGTAAATTATTTTGTTTCATTAAAATTAATTTATCCTATATAGATTCTTATGTGTATAGATATCATAAAATAGAGAGAGAAATACACACAAAACTTATGACACTAATATTTTTATATTTAAGTTTACGCACAAAGACGAAATTATGAAAATAAAATTATACCCTCATATTGACTGTTTGTTTCTAAGATATTAAGGTATCACACCAATAAAAATTTAATACATTTAATGTATTTTCAAATATATAATAATAAGCCGCAGAACAATTCATTGCAAATATACTAATAATACTGAAAACTGTTGTTTTACAATTATTACTTTTCTGTGTATAATAGAAATATTTTTTATTTTATTATTTCTGTTTATTGTAAATATTTTTTATTTTAGACATTTACCTAATGCAGCAATAAAATGCACGAGAGATTTCATCAAATATGGTGTCTATCCAGATGATTAAAAAGTGATACATTAGAAATTCATAAATTGCCTGTAAAATTTTACAATATATGTATATTGATACGTTTAATATGGAGCGAAAAAATTTAGCTCTTTCCATGTGTTTTGTCCGTAGAGATGAATGACTGTTAATAAAAATCGGAGGTACTTGAAATTCGTTTTTTTTTTTAGATTTTTGCGGACATAGAAATTTTTGTCCATACAAATAAATATATTTGTTTTTAAATAAATTTATTTATGATCAAATCTTTTTAAATTGAAAGGAATTAGGCTCCCAAGAATAACAATCTTTTTAATAACGACATTCGTGAAATATTGCATATTCAAGCTGTTCAGTTTTTAGAATATATATGAATTAACAGTTAAGCACGCATTTTACAGTTAAAGACTTTGGTTTCAACAAATTCACGAGCGTGCAGACGCGTCACTCACGGCGTCATCTAATCGTGACAAATAACGCACAAGTCCACGCCAGACTGTCGTGAATCAGACACGCCCCCAATCGGCTTCGATTACAGCGGAGTAGCTTTCAGTTATCGAAAATTCCAACTGTGTTCAACTTCTCTTTCCCGGGATTACCTACGGGGCGTTTAACGGTCTTCAGCTGTAAATCATTGATGGCTAATGCCTTAAATTTCGCTAAGTGAAAATTAATCAGAGAGTGGCCGGTTGCAGAGCCACTAATTGTATCTCCGTTCGATCGACCGGCTGTTCGAGAGACGTTCGCTATATAACATGCTCGTTCCCTCCGCGCCGCGTCGCAAAATCTGCGCTGCGCTGTGCAGCGTTATCTTGATATCGGGATGCTCGGCCGTCTTCGAGAAGCACTGGCTGCCGGATCTGGAGTGGCGAACCGCGAGCAACTGGGCGGACGGCCGTGTCCCGGAGATCGACGGCCGTGTGATCTTCCCTCAGCAGACCCGGCACGCGGTGGGCATCGCCGGAACGGACAATCTCAGGCTATCCGAGATCGACTTGCCGAGGCAGGGACTGCTGGTCCTGCCGAGAAACGGCGAACTGCAGGTAAGGTCCAGGCTGTATAAGCTTGAGAAAATGTATGCAGACGCGGGTGGATGGAATAATCGCGAGGTGAACGGGGAATATGCGGCACGATACGTTCGATCGCTCTTTTTCCCCTTTTGAGTTTATAATATATTCGCGGAAAACGTCGCTTATTTACAAAATGACGCAACTGCTTTGGTATATTCTCGATAATTACGACATTAATGTTTTAATATTGACGCGTCGATTGATTGGAAAATCTAGCTTGTCAGAATATTTATTAGCGATAAACATCATAAAATGCTTGAAATTCATTGCAACTCGAACGGCACGTATTAAAATTTAAAATTTAACGATAATTTTTCGTATCCCTGTAT
This sequence comes from Wasmannia auropunctata, assembly GCF_000956235.1. Taxonomy (NCBI): domain Eukaryota; kingdom Metazoa; phylum Arthropoda; class Insecta; order Hymenoptera; family Formicidae; genus Wasmannia; species Wasmannia auropunctata. Next base: position 9,397 of record NW_012027641.1, read on the forward strand.
TTTCTGCATTTACTTTATAGTAATAATGTAATAACAAACTTTTAATTCGGTAAAATAAGCTTTAACCTTAACTTATCAACTATCTTGCTATAGTAAAGGATCGAAGTTTATAAAAAAAATCTGTATGTGTATAATACACAAGCTGAGCACATCGCGGACGGACGCGAAAGTTAGTAGATGGTCGAGGCAGGGTGGCGTTTTCTGGGCCGATCCCGCGAATTGGAACGGCAGCTCGATAGCGGCGCCGCATCTCGAGCGTGTTCCCTGCCGCCAGGACAACGTCGTCCTGCCGAGCGAGAATCGCACCCTGAGTATCCTCTTACCGGTGAGCGTGGTGGAGGTGAGGTCGATTCGATTGTCGAACGAGCGGCAGCCGTTCACCAGATGGGAATGGCGAAGCTTCCAAGATCGTAGAGAATTCACCAGGGGCAGATTCACCGTAAAGTAAGGACCGTATTACGGATAATGTTTTGCTGCGCTTCCGCAAATTGAAATTCCATGTGATGAAACGTAATTTTTTTTGAAAAAAATTGTGGTCTCCTTTTCTAGGTACAGCGATCTGTACCTGGCTATGCACGATTGCACGAAATGCTTCTGCCAGGGAGACTCTTTGAGCGATTATCTCGAAGAGGTCTGTGCCATTCAGAGGCCAAGATGCGGATTTACGGGCTGCGAATATCCTCTTACGGTGAGACATTCTATTAAAAAAACTTTAATAGAAGGGCTTGTATATATAAAGAGCTAATCCACAACGCAGTCGAATATGTGATATCGATAGAAAATTATTACTATGGTATTTTCTTATCGCTTTAAAGATTTTTTTGTTTATATATGCAGGGTGTACCGAAATTTGCGAATTAAAATATTATAGCAAGAAAGTCTTTGAAAAATAAGTAAAAAAGTTATTTGTAAATTTTTAACTTAAGCAGTAGTTTTGAGATATAAGGGTTTAAATTTAGCCAATTATAGATTAGTACTCTCGCATGAAGTGTGCAATCACTAAATATCGACGCACACATGGACATGTTTCCGTTTAATCGTAATATAAGTTAAATTTAATCTCTTATATCTCAAAACTGCTTAAATTAAAAATTTGCAAATAACTTTTTTGTTTAATTTTTCAAAGACTTTCTTGTTATAATATTTTAATTCGCGAAATTCGGGACACATGTATATATATGTATGTATATATATGTATATATATATATATATATATATATATAATTGATTGGATTTTGCTGTAACAGTGTAGGCCATTTTTATAAAAACAAAAAAATCTTTAATGCAATAAGAAAATACCATAATAATAATTATTTTCTATCAATATATATATATGTATACAATCTCGATAACTTGCACCTCTACAACTCGAAAATATAAGACGAAAATTTTGTTCATTCCCTTCCGCTCCACTGTGAAAAACCTCTATAAATCGAAATAAAACTTACCTTAACTCGAATTATTTTTCATATATTTAAATGTATTATTTTATCTCTGCAACTCGAATTTAAAGTAGGCAGACCTCTACAATAAGAAAAAAATTGATTGTACGAAATTTATATAGTTGTTTGATCTAATGGTTGATTCAACAATTCCTTAGTTGCACAAAGAAAGGTATAGTTCATTCATGTCATCCATTAAAAAATTTTAATTAAGAATTAATTAAACCAACTCAATTAAATTATTTTATTCGAAATACCAGTAGTATTTATTTGTGTTTGCATGCTATTTAGTTATCCAAGTAATATATTTGTTCAAATTCCAAGTATCAAACTGACTAAACGATGCTGATGGGGATAATAAATAGTGTGTATTTTTAATCGAACGGTTGAGTTAAATATGTAATAAATTTTTGTTGAAACAAAATAGTTTAGTTAAAAAATAGGATTTTGTTTAGAATTATAAGTAACAAATTATTTTGTGTCATCGTAGAGTAACGTTTAGTTGAACATATCGGACAAAATATTTTGGTAAGATGAAACAAATTTTGCGTTTTTCAACAAATTTTTTTTCTCAATGTACAAGTCGAAGTTCACCTCTATAAGTCGAACTTCTATTGTCGCTGTCTCTATAATTCGAAGTTGCACCTATGTACGTACATACGTGCAACCATGAGTAATAGGCTGATATTTTGTTTTATGATTACATTTTTCATACATGTATGCAATAAATAATTCACTGTCAAATATTGATTTTTTTTTCCTTCGAAAGCCACTATAATCAGAAAATTATAAACTCTCGTATATCACAGTCTCCGTAAGTCGAATTTTCATATTTTAACCATCTTTTACTCGACTTTTGATAAGTCGAAAACTCTATAACGAAGGGTTCTTCTCTTCCCTTGAGATTCGAGTTGTCGAGGTTCGACTGTATATATGTCCCTCCTTCGCATTATTACCTAATTGGCACGATTGCTTTTGCATTTCAGGTGGAAGGTCACTGTTGTCCGTACTGCGGTGGACGCGTTTTCATATTATCGCAGCAGATCTCCTTAGCGACAGTACAAAGCGTGGCGGACGAAGCTTTAGAGGGATACACGGAGAAGGTTGCCTGGCATACTAGACGCACTTGGGACGGTGGCGTCGAGGTTCTTGTGAAGGAAAAGGGGGACTATTCCGGGGTCACGATAGAGGAAGCGGTGGAGAACCTGCGGGAAGTGTTGCGAAGTCAGTGCATTAAAGTTATTTAGTTCCTTTAAACTTCTGATAAATTTTTAAACACACATAGATTATTATAGACCGAGAAAATTGATTCGCTTGTGTGTCTCAGACGAGAGTTAGACGATTGCAATTTTACAATAATTTAAAAAGCAATTTTTTAGCGCGTAAGTAATCTCTTGTAGTTTACAAGCGTACCAGGCGAAACGGAGATATGGAAAAACGATGAAATCCATTCATTTGTCTCGTTCTCATTGTTCGCGATACCGATATCGATTGGTATTGATACCAACAAATGTCGACACTCGGTTTTTAATCCAATTTTATAATTGGGACGCACTGGTTATTGTCAAGCAATATCCCGCTTTTATTCATTCAGTTTATTGAAATATAATGTATTTGTGTTAGAACATGTAGTTATGCATCTATTTAATATACATGTGTATGTATATACATTATATGTATATCTTTGATTAAACTTAAAGCAAATCAAATAATGCTAAATAAAATCAGAAAATATTATTTATATATTTATATGATGTTATTTATATTTTCTAAAACGCATTTGACATTTAATCAAAATATATTTAAATTTATATCAAGTGCAATTCAGAAAATATAAAGAAGTTTATTATAACTATATAAATATTCTTTGATTTTATTTGGTTGCTTTAATTTAAAGATAATTTTGGAAACAGATAAGGGAATAACGTAATTAACTGCTAAGATAACTCTTTACGTTTGCATGGAACTAATTAACCTTTGGCTTAATGGCTCATGGAGACTGATGAGTCATTCGAGATCCAATCAATATTTGTTAATTTTCGAAGATTACTCATATGTGTAGGTTGTCAACCCTTTATAGGTTGCAAGCTATGTTTGACGTCAGTCTGTGACGTCAAAATATAAACATATGACGTCGAAGATTCATTTTATTACCAAAGTAATAACAGATAACGTCAGCTTGCCATCATGAGATCGCAAAATTATAAAAAATTAAAAGCTTGAAAACAACTGCTTTTTTATTGCTATTTTTGTATAAGCATATTTAGATTATTATATAGACGAAAAGAACACAATTCCGTTGAAAGGTATGAAAATTTTTGCTGAATACAAATCCGAAAATTAATTCTCGTTAAATTATTAAAAAATTTTGTTGGAATATTAAAAATGATATAAGCATTGCCATAAAACGTTTTGATATTCTAGCAATTATTTTGGCTTTCCAACAAAATCATTTTGATTATTGAACAAAAGTTATTTTCAAATCTGGATTCAGCAAAATCGTTCTTTCCGTGATACAGTATCGCAACATCTTTTTGATTATTCATTAGAGTGCAGTTCAATGACCCAGTCGCAGTCTTCCGAAGTTAATAAAACTAATTGACACAAGACTCTCCTTCGGAATGCTATTTCTACACGGAAAGAATAATTTTGCTGAATCTAGATCTGAAAATAATTTTTGTTCAATAATCAAAATAATTTTGTGCGAAAGTCAAAATGATGGAATATCAAAACGTTTTATAGCAATGCTTATCAGTTTTAACATTCCAACAAATTATTTTGATAATTCAACAAAAAATTATTTTCAGATCTGTTTTCAGCAAAATTTTTAGACCTTTCAACAAAATCGTTCTTTCCGTGTATACATATATTTTTCCAGGGACAGGAATCGACGTGACGAACGCGGAAACGGCAGGTGCAGCGATGAAGGATTCTCGACTGGCCGTTACGCTCGGGCCGCTCTTGGGGACGCCCCTCGTCGTGATCGCTCTTCTTCTGCTGGCCTTTCTGTACTTCGGTTATTCCTTAGGACAGTAAGTATCATTGCCGTGCCGTTTCCGTTTTCATCTTTGCGTGCCGCGCCGCGGCGCCGCCATGCGCTCCGCATGCCTACACGGAAAGAACAATTTTGCTGAATCCAGATCTGAAAATAATTTTTGTTCAAAAATCAAAATAATTTTGTGCAAAAGCCAAAGTGATCGCTAGAATATCAAAATGTTTTATAGCAATGCTTATCAGTTTTAACATTTCAACAAATTATTTTGATGATTTAACAAAAAATTATTTTCAGATCTGTTTTTAGCAAAATTTTTAGACCTTTCAACAAAATCGTTCTTTCCGTATATATATACGAAAAGCCGTCGCGAAAAGTATATTGATCCAGAGATTGCAAGCTGTCGCGCTCGCATTATACTAAACCTAATATCAATACGTTTATAACACGCCGGTTATAAATGTATGTGTCGCCATACGGCGACGTTCGGCGCTCGGCGTGCGAATACACGAAAAGCCGCGCGCCGGCATTTCGTATTCGAGATTTGCATGCCTCTCCCGGCACCGTCGCGCGGTCGCGAATGAAACGGCTGCGTCGTGCTCGGCATTCTCAACCTGCCGTCGCAATATGCGAGCCGGCAAGCCGTGTCGACATCCGCGAACTTTAGCAGAATTAAGGAACTGTTTTCCTGCACGAAAGTCGCGAGGAGGTCGACAAGGAGTTTTTAGAAGAGCGAAGTGTGTACTTTCGCGCTTGTCGGACAGAGAGAGAGAGAGAGAGAGAGAGAGAGAAATGTCGGAAGGACATCGGAAGACGGTCTCGCCATCTCATTTATATTACCCCGTTCTACATCAATATTGTTATTAAAATCAGCAAAATTGAAAGAGGAAACTTTTCCCGGACCGCCTGTCCCGGCGGTGTCGCGCACGTTCGTGCGCGGCATAGGTACCTTCGACATTCGTGCAAACACTGTGTACTCGACGGCACGGTCACGGGAATTTAATAATAACGCCGGCCGACGGGAACGTGACAAGAAGATGAATAAGAAAAATAACGTTTCGTATCGCGTAGCGGCCGCGAGTGCGCGGCTGTGCGCTTGTCGAGCGCGGATCGGCGGTGACACGGTATGGTCACGCGGAAAATTTCTGATGAGAGTGAGAGAGGGGAGGGGGGATCTAGTTTCGACCGAAGAGATCCGCAGCCGCGTCTCTCCAGCTCTCGGATCTCTTCGGTCCGGCGAGTCTCTCCCGTCGACAGTTTTTTGCACGCGTCCGTAAAGAGAGTGGGAAAAGCAATTACACGGATTATTAGCCTATATATACAAGTATACTCGCATATATACGTATAAAGGAGAAATATACGCTTACTCATGTCCTCGCTCTATTTCCGGTTATTCGAGCGGCGCTTTATTATAGCGCGATATATGGTCCTTTTCGAGGATGCTCGATAATCTCTCGAGGGTGGGAAAAAATTTTCTCGGACAATTCATCGGTATAATTTTTCACGGACGAAAGTACATATACATGATTAGATGAATGTATCGTTATTCCGCCGTTTTCGTGTCGGTTTTATGTCGCTTATATGCAAATGCAAATTGACTGAGGATGATATCGAACATGATAACGAATTTTTTATCACGTCCGTTCTTTGCGACACTCTGTACGTAAAATCTCGGGCAATGGGGGGTAATTGGTTTAATTTCGGCGAATCTTAAAACTGGGCTCGCGCGATGCAGGCACGATGCTTCAAGGTCCGGTTCCGCGAATGTAAGATTAACTTTTAATCTCGATTTAACTTACTGTTTATCTCTTTCTAATTCTTATATATAAGATTAGAAAAAAATGAAGCGAGTTAAACACTTCGGTGTTAAATCGAGTTAATCGCGAATTGTGAAACTGCAGGCCTAAGAGAAGAACGATGGACGATCGAGACTGCAAAATTGCCTGCGACTCCGTCAGGCCGGTCGCAAATTTGTAGCCGACAAAACTCCGTCACGGCTATCAATCCGTGGGGAAATGGAAAATGTCGAACTCGTCGAGAGTCTCATTTCCCTGCAGGTACACGGAAAGAACAATTTTGCTGAATCCAGATCTGAAAATAATTTTTGTTCAATAATCAAACTAATTTTGTGCGAGAGTCAAAATTAATTGCTAGAATATCAAAACGTTTTATAGTAATGCTTATCAATTTTAACATTCCAACAAATTATTTTGATAATTAACAACAAATTATTTTCAGATCTGTATGTAGCCAAATTTTTAGACCTTTCAACAAAATTGTTTCTTCCGTGTATTCATCCGATACGACGAAGGGGCGAACAATAGCGAGCGAGAGAGAGAGAGAGAGAGAGAGAGAGAGAGAGAGAGAGAAGAGAGAGAGAGAGAGAGAGAAGGGCGGGAGGGAGGGAGGGTGAGTTGCTTCACGAAAAGAACGATTTTGTTGAAAGGTCTAAAAATTTTGCTAAAAACAGATCTGAAAATAATTTTTTGTTGAATTATCAAAATAATTTGTTCAAATGTTAAAACAGATAAGTTAAAACTGCTATAAAACGTTTTGATATTTTAGCAATCATTTTGACTTTTGCACAAAATTATTTTGATTATTAAACAAAAATTATTTTCAGATCTGGATTCGACAAAATTGTTCTTTCCATGTTGAGACTTGTAGTTTGTGCTTCGGTCTTAATCTTAACATCATAAAATTCAACCAGTGAGAATACAGATTTTGGCTAGGACTGCAGCTCTATTATTAGCAGCTGACATCTAAGGATTTTAGGATTAGAACCAAAGCATAAACCAGGCCTGAGGAAAGGAATGCAGTTGCGACGAGGAGTGCAGTGCTAAAGTTTAGCAACCAGCGAACTCACTTGCGCTCTCCCATTTTATGGTTTTACCCGGCGCTAATTTCTTCCATTGCCGTTCCGCGACTCGCTTCGAATCGAAATGTCTCGCGCGCCTCTCCCCTTCGTCATCTAGCATTTAATTAGTTCGGCTCCCTCGGCGGACCGACCGGTCGGTTGATTATTGCTCTCAGCGGACATCAGGCCGAATGGAATTAGCCGCCGTGTAATTTTCTCGGTTCGTCGAATATGTCCTGTTTTGGGGCCGAAATCTTTCAGATCGTGGCACTCTCACTCCGCTTGCGCCACAATAATACGGTTTTCATCTCTATACAAAATCTCTCTCTCTCTCTCTTTCTTTCTGAAACATGTGTATATAACATTACGATTAATGACTTAGTTTCGCCGTTTAGATACTGATTCATTTTTACAATCTTCCTTCTGATCTGCTTCAAAATATTTTTTTGTTCCCTATTAAGGGGGTTCCAGCGTTTGATGAAATATAATACAAGTCTATAATACACACATATGAAAGTTAATTATAGTCATAATATCCAGAAAAATTTTAATTGATTTTTACCGTACCGTTTTGAAGATATTTAATTCGAAATGTATAACATTTTACATTTTAAGTATATTAACCTTATTTCGTAGGTATTTTCTGTTAATTTAAAACATTTGTGCATATAAGACAGAAATTTAAAAATTGTTATACTTACAAAGTAAAAAGTAAAAATACTTACAAAGTAAACATTTAAGTTCGTTTTGGTAAAGTTTCATCTGAATTGATCGTCTATGTAGTTTGAAAGAAATTTATATTTGTTGATAACGAAAAACAAAAATATTTGTTAAATAGACATGTTGTCAAATTTAACACAAACTATAAAACGATATATATTTAATGCATAAGTAAAAATACGACAAATTTATGATAAATTTATGATAATAATAATATTTTATTTATTATTTTTTAAGATATGATAGTAAATAAATGTCACATTCATATCTCAATTCCTGCTATTGGTACTTATAGGTCAAATGAATCTTATAACTTTTGTCAATTTAAAAATATTTACTAACCTATAAAATTAATCATGATTATGTATAATGCCATTAGTGAAATAGATATATTGTTGATAACGTTTTAATATTATTATTTTAATTATTTTACATAATTTTAAAAATAAACTGTTTATTGACTATAGAGAGTAGCGCTGGAACCTCCTTAATGCTTAAATTTTTGCCGCGTCTACAATGAGACTTGAGACTTAAGATTTAAGAAAATTGATCAATTATAGTCGATTATTCATCTCACGTGAGAAGAATAATCGATTGTGATTGGTCAATTTTCTTAAACCTTAAGTCTTAAAATCTCATTGTGGACGCCGCTTTAAGTATTATACAAGAAATAGTTTGCGCGGCATATTGGGCATTTATCGATCCCCCTGAGGCGGAATGTAATTTTTGCAGCGTTCTCACGGGATGTATGGAAGCCGTCTCGTCCGTCCGAGATGGAATTCGTACGGACAAGCAGAAGCACGGTTTCGCCCGTTTCGAGAATGTACCGGAGGGCAACGTTCAGATAGCCGATGTTCAGATTCCCGGAACGAACGGCCGGCGAGAGATCGACGATGACGACATCAAGGGGATGAAACAGGTCGCGGGTGGCAGATTCGAAAATCCTCTATACAGGTCCAAAAGGGACAAGGCGGAGGGACATGAGATTCTCGACGTAGACGCGCCTCTTAGCCTCGCTACTCTAAAGGACAGGATAGAAGATCAGCTGGAAAGTGAGGAGACCGAGGAATAAGAGTAGTAAGAGAAACAAGATTCTACGTTGTCGTTATTCAATTTCACGTTGTATCGATTAATAATCGCGGAAATGCTTCGTTATGGAATAATATAAATTATAAATGTATTTTTGAGACTATCTTTAAACGTTAAACGGTAACGTTTTCACCAAGGATCGGTAAAATAACTGATACAACTTATTTAAAATAACAAATATAAAATAGATTCCAGAAACTTATTTAAAATAAAATATCGCAGGGGCCAATAGAAAACTGATACGACTTATTAAAAATTGAAAAATATAAAATAGATTCCAAAAACATATTTAAAAAATATTAAATAAAAATAGATTAGAAGAAATTATTTAGAATAATAAATACTAAATAATTCTTTTACTTTTTTTTATTAAAAATACATTTTAAATGTTTTTTTTTTTAAATACGACCAATCCTTGATAAGCAGAAATCGGTAAAGTAACTGATGTAACCTATTTAAAATAGCAAATATAAAATAGATTCCAGAAACACGACTTATTTAAAATGAAAAATATAAAATAGATTCCAAAAACATATTTAAAATATTAAATATAAAATAGATCAGAAAAAGCTATTTAACATAATAAATACTAAATAACTCTTTTACTTTTTGTTATTTAAAATACATATTTTAAATACGACCGACCCCTGGTTTTCAGGGTTGCCACAAATTCTTCATTCTAAAATTCCATGAGTTTTTCTTGACTTCCAGACAAAATTTCATGATTTTCCCTGACTTTTAATATTTAAAATTTTCTTTTGTTTTTGTTTGATTTGAAAACTATTTGGAAACCGTTAAATATTTTGTTAAGAGATCAATTTGACGAATAGCAATGTAAATTACCATTACTGTTGTTGACACTTAATTGTTTGCACGTAATTGTTAAGTTGCTAATATTTCTTTATCTTTTTCTTTTATATATACGCACAATTCTTTTCCTCTGCTTACAATACAAAAAACATGTAAATATAGATTCTTTTTGATAAAAACTATAAATCCTGTTTATCGGAATCTCCGACTTGCTATTATACAAAGATTTACAAACTTGAAAAAAGAAAACAAATTACAAAAATATGCGAAGTCAATTTTAATTTTATTGATTTGTTCACAGGTCATACAAGAAACTTACAAGTTAAAAAAAAACAATTTTAAATAAATTTAAAATTCCAACAAATAGTAGACAAGTTGGAAATTCTAATGCTCTTAGTGAAGCGTTTAAACCTCTATTAAAAAGAGAATTTACATTAGCTAACAAAACTGTATCATATAAGCACGTAATATACATGCATATTCAACTTTTTTTAATCTAAGAATTTTTATTTTTCAGAAAATTTTGTAAAATTCCCTGACTTTTCCCTAATCTCCCTGATCTCCAGTTTTGTGGCAATCCTGTGTTTTGTAAAGCGATAAATCTCTTTGCGTCTATAAAATCGAAAGGAAGAAAATAAAAGTGTTCATTTCTATCTAAAGAAAAAATAATTTTGATTGTATGGTGCGTAATGGAAATATACGGAAAATTATAATACAATATAAAGCGTACGATGTTGGTTCACAAATATTTATTTTTTATTGTCGGACAACATCCATTCGAAGTTGCAGCGCCGCGTGTTACATTGACAACGTGGCATCGCGGCGCTTTAATATAGACACGTTACACGCACACGTAAATTCGACATGCGTCGAATAAAATATATATATTTATATTTGTGTTATCTTTGTTAATATATATTTATTTATATATAATATAAGGACTCTCTCTCTCTCTCTCTCTCTCTCTCTCTCTCTCTTTCTTTTTGGATAAATGTGCCAATCACATAATGATATACAGATGACGCTCGCATCGCGTATGAAAAACAAATGATACAACGTGACAACGAGAATGGTAATAGTGATAAAGTATATCCTAACTGTAGATAACCATGCGGCTTCCTTCATTGTCAAACGTTTCTGTAATTTGTCATAAAATATACTCATCTATACATAATAATGTTAATATATATGTATATAATTATCTCTCTATAAAGCTTTCTCATAGAATATATTAAACTCTTTGCTTTCGATAAAAATCGTTACTCTGCTGCTTTGTACAGACACGTACGTAATTATTTCTTTATCATGCGCGCATATGCATACGGCAATTAAAAACTGCGCGCGCGCGCGCGTGTTTTGTACGTGTAGAATGACAAAGGAATGAAAATTCTTAGCCGAACAGCGCTTGTAGAGTTTCGGCGCAATATAATATATCGGAAAATCCCTTCACACTCACATTTACGTTAATCGATTACTATATCATTCGTTATACGTTTATTGACTTTCTTCATTGACGTTTTTCCAACAACATATATTCAATAGGTCTCTCTTCATTGATTCTCTTTCTAAAAACTCTAAAACTAATTCATTTAAAGTCATCTCGAAATTCAATCTTCTCGTTTCGTAAATGTTACGCGCGCATCTCTGTGTATACAGCATGGCTCACAGAAAAAAAGAGGAATCAGCAATGAGGGTGGCTTTCCTCGGTTGAATTTGAAATCGACTTTAATTTACCGTAGCTCTTACTTTATAATAATTTACTACTATTTATTTATTTTCGTTAATTAAATATAATGCATATAATATACAGGGTGTCCAGAAATTCGCAAATCAAAATATCACAGCAAGAAAGTCTTCAAAAAATTAAGTAAAAAAAGTTATTTGTAAATTTTTATTTTAAGCAATATAGTTTTTGAGTTTAAATTTAGCCAATTATAAGATTAGTACTCGTGTGAAGTGCGCGACCACTATCGACGCACTCACGGACATGTTTCCGTTTAATCGTAATCTATATTTAGCTAAATTTAAACTCTTACATCTCAAAAACTACTGCTTAAATTAAAAGCTTGCAAATAACTTTTTTACTTAATTTTTCGAAGACTTTCTTGCATATGATATTTTCATTCGCGAATTTCGGGACACCCTGTATATTTTCGTTAATTAAATATATAATGTATATAATATGAATCTCAAGAATAGATAGGCGTGAAGATTCCTTATATGGCCATGCTATATGCACACGTTATTTCTATACAATACAAACGTATTTTACATTGAACTATCAGACTTACACAGTAAAACGATCTAGGCCGATCAAAATGTATATATATTCCGTATTTAAATGATATCGATGCAATGAAGGCCAGAATTTCCGTCTGCAGACATTCATGGGAGGGATGTGTGATTATTTAAGACCCGTCTACACGGAAAGAACGATTTTGTTGAAAGATCTGAAAATAATTTTTGTTAAATCATCAAAATAATTTGTTGGAATGTCAAAACTAATAAGCACTGCTACTAAAACGTTTGGATATTCTAGCAATCATTTTGACTTTCGCACAAAATTATTTTGATTATTAAACAAAAATTATTTTCAGATCTCGATCCAGTAAAATCGTTCTTTCCGTGATACACATAAGTCGCAACACGCAAAACGCAATTCGCAAACGCGGACGCAAGATGACGTTAATTCTCTCTTTCTTTCTTTTTTTTTCCTCTACGTTTTTTTTGCGAATTGCGTTTTGCGACTTATGTAGACCGGGCCTGAATACAAGAATTATCTCCTGGACACGCGATACGAAAACTAAACTCTACCATTTATTTGGCAATTACGCGAAGCGACGGGGAAGGGAGAGGGAGAAGAAGAAGAAAAGGTTTTCTCATCTTGCACGCATTTTGGTCCCTTTCCACGACTTTCATGCGGTAAGTATAAAGTCGAGAGGTCCGTCATTGTCGCGCGTGCGACACAACACGCGTTTACTTACGACTTTTTTTTCTCTACGCTAATCGTAAAACAAAATTGCAAAGAAAACAATGAAAAGTCAGGCCTTTGGCTGATACGCGACACCAATGACATTTAATATATAGTCACGATTTAACGCGGTGAAAGCTTCTTCTTGCACATTACAAATAATACAGAGCTTCTGCACGTTTTGACCGACAAAATTCGATTATACGACTTTCTCGCGCGCGATATCGTAACTATCTAATATATACCGAAGCCGAGAACTCGCTGCTGGAACAATCGACTTCCACATTGGTTTGCAGACGCAAGACAGCGGATCTCGGATACGATCCATCGTGGACGATCAAAAAAATGTTATCTATTAAACTTATATTTTATACAAAGGTTCCTACCGCGCGGACGCGAAATGAATTACTCGTCGTTGCATGCGATCGACAATCTTATTAGAGCCTTACTCCAAAAAAAAAACACCCGTTTTTAGCGACAGCGCCCTAAGAAAAAAAATAGCACGCCGTCCGTCATGCGACGCGATTGTTCCCTCCAAGTCGACCTACATAATTATACAATACTTATTGTATATACAAAAACTGAATATCTTCTCGTAAAACGTAAATACAATAAATTCGTCGATTGCATCGAATATATTTTTACTTTCACGTCACACTTTTCCTACACAATAATAATCGTACTTTCATCCTTTTTTTTCTCTTACCTATAAAATATATCATATGTTATTATACTTTCATTTGTATATATTTATATATACTATATAGGCGAATCCATTGACGAAACTACGTCAAAGTGGATTGCGCACCGACACACGCAATCTGTATAACGCTATTGTGGATCCCAAGAGTATACTTCTTTCGGGTCCCGAAACGATTTAAAACGTCATCACCGTTTTTTTTTTGGAGCACAAATACAGGGAATAATCGAAAGGCCGTTTACACCGGAACTTTCTTTTTGTAACTCCTCGTTGCAGTCGAGTTTGGCAATAGTCGATAATTGCAACACGCAAGTTATCGCGAATGGGAGATCCGAATTTCCCCAAATATTTCTGTTTTATTCAGATTAAAAAAAAAGCTCACGCTAAATGCATAATGCGAAATAAGTTAGCCTGTATATGTCGTCCGGCAATGCAATGCTGGAAGAGATATGGAAACAAATCCGCAAAGGCACTCCCGGCGAGAATATACGCTGATTTAGCGAAAAACATATATCGTGACTTATATACTATTATATTGGCGTAAAATCTTCATCGAAAGAACAGAAGCGATTCGCAGCATTTGGAATGTCTCACGTAAATAAATTTAATCGCTGCAAGATACTTCGTTGCGTCTCGTGTGTATGAGGAAGACATTCTAGGAATGTATAAAGAAATTGCACTAGTCCCTAAAAATATATATCTCTTTTTTAACTCCAATCTGCAACTTAACGATAAACACACTATTTTTCTCTTCATCTCATAACAATTGTAAGAAACTGAAGTTGCTATTATGGAAGAGCAATTTAACGAGGTACAGGTAAATCTATATCAACCGTAAATGTGTGGGGGAGTCTAAAATCTTTCTTAAGACTTTACAATTTTTTTCTATCTCCGTAACAATATTAAATTGTTTCTCGCCATGTTCGTTAATCGCGAACGTCGCGCGCAACGTCCGTCGGATTAAATTATCATTTCTGAGGAGAGCGATTAGCACGTGTTAAGTCTTTTTAAAAATAAAAATTTGACGACGCCAAGGTAAATTCAGGCTACTCTTAGCTAGAAGTACAAATAAATCTATTGTAGCTGCAGCAAGGTCTCGAGACGTTGCAACTCCTTCTTCAGCTCGCGATTCGCGTCCTCCAGATAATTCACCCTGTCTCTGTACGAGGAGTTCTCCTTCTGCAACAGGTTGCACCGCCTCTCCAAATTGTCCATGTACTCCTTCTTCTTTCTTCGCGACTCTTGGGCCGATATCTGCAAGAAGCGCCGCCCGAAATCAGAAATCTCTCACGTCACATTCGATTTATAATTTCGTAACTCGGACGTTTCCAGACAAAACAGCAAATCATCGTAACATCAAAAGGATGTCCAAATAACGTCAAAATGAGTTTTAAAAGTCACTCTTCGATCAGTTATGAGTAGGGTTGGTGATTTGCTTCGAAGGCTTCGACATTCGAACTTCGAAGTTTAAGGTGCCTTCGAAGTTTTGAAGTTTCGAAAAATACATTTGTGCAAATGATAAATTTATTCAGAAAATTTACACTGAAAAAAAATTGATTGTACTAACTAAATTTGTATAGTTGTTGGATGATTCAACAATTCTTTAGTTGCACAAAGAAAGGTATAGTTCATTCATGTCAACCATCACAATTTTTTAATAAAAAATTAACTTAATTAAATCAACTCAATTAAATTATTTTGTTCAAAATACTAGTGGCATTTATTTGTGTTTGTATGATATTTAGTTATCCGAGTAATATATTTGTTCAAACTACAAGTATCAAACTGAGCTAAACGATGCTGATGGGGATAATAAATAGTGTGTATTTTTAATTAAACAGTTGAGTTAAATACGATAAATTTTTGTTGAAACAAAATAGTTTAGTTAAAAAATAGGATTTTGTTTATAATTTTTTTATTTATAATTTTTGTTTAGTTGAACGAATCGGATAAAATATTTTGGTAAGATGAAATAAATTTTTGCGTTTTTCAACAAATTTTTTTTCTCAGTGTACAAATGTTGTAAATAAAAAGAATTAATAAAAATAAAAAGAAAAAAAGAATTAAATAAAAAAAATTTCAAAGTATTATAACCTGAAATATTATAAATTAATAATTAAATTTGATATCATGTGCAAATAAGGATAGATATTGATCAATAAAACAATCCAATTTAAAAAATTAAAATTTTTAATATATATTTCAAAATTTCGAAACTTCAAAGCTTCGAAGGCACCTTAAACTTTGAAAGGTCGAAGTTAACGTCGAAGCTTCGAATATTTGAAGTGAGTAAAAAGTAACAGCCTTACGTTACGAGTCATTTTGACGATATCGTGACCTACTGTTTCTGCATGGGGTTAATTCAACGGCTTGACATGCGAGAGAATTCGAAGTGCCCATCACACTTGCCTTGTTCTTAATTTTCCTCCGTATTTTCTTCAGAGATTTCTCCTCTTGCTTTGTCAGAGGCAGCTTCGTGGGCACGGGATATCCCTCGGCTATCAAGGTCCTCTTCTCCTCGTCCGTCAATGTTAACACTCCCGTGGATCCTTTCTGTAATGTCGATCGCATGTGAGTGCATCACCCTAATATAACGCTAGATCAATAAATGTGACAGCGGTAATGGATCACCCACTCCTCGGCAGAGACGGGAATAAACGGGGACAATGATAAAACGTAAAACACGGCGAAAACTCATCCATAAAAGAAACTTTGAGTTTGTTAATGCAAACCCAGTCACCTTGCTGACTAATGGCATGCGATTACGTATGTTGATAGTGTAAATACAGGGTCGCGCGCGTCGGGGTGAGCATGTGCAGGGACATGCATCATAACTTAGAATATTGAACAAAAATATTATTAAAAACGATATTTTTATCTGCGCTTATTCGAAAGTTATTTAATAAAATATAAGTATAAAAAAGAATTAGCCAAAGACGAGGTAATAACATTGGATATGTTTTATAATAATGGATAAATTTAATGTTTCAAATGCATTAAAAAATCGAGTAATCTCCAAGAGATTATTTTATTACACTCGCAAATTTTTAATGTATTTAAATTTATCTGTTATTATAAAACGTCCAGTGTTATTAGCTCATTTTTGGCCAATTCTTTTTATTTATATTTCATTAAATAACTTTCGAATAAGCTTAAATAAAAATATGCGTTTTTAATAATATTTTTATTCACTAATAGTACTGGATGTTTTAATAAAATAATAAATAAATTTAATGTTTTAAATGCATTAAAAATTCGCGAGTGTAATAAAATAATCTTTTAGAGTAATACTCTAAGAAATTGTTTTATTACACTCGCGAATTTTTAATGTATTTTAAAACGTGTATTTCAATTTATTTTATTATTATTAAATTATTATTATAAAACTTCCAGTGTTATCAGCTCATCTTTGGCCGATACTTTTTGATGTCTTTCACTTTTTTTCATATTGTATTTCAATAACAAGCAGGCCATTATTTTTTTAATTATTTAATTAAGTTTGTTAACAGACAAGGCCAAGATAGACGTAGATAAACGTAGAAAAATACGCAAAAAGGATAAGGAATTGCGTTATTTATTATAAAATGATTTTTTTCTAAATACAGTTTCCGCGGAAAAGATTTTCATGTTGATAGCAGCGCAATTCTATTATGTTCTTTTACATAATCGAACGAGAAATTTTCTTGAAGATTCTCGCTTTCCCTTCTTAATACCACGGCCGTTTATTTATAATCTATAATATAGGTCACGCCAGTCAACCGGCTCAACGATAACTCATCAGAGATCACGTGAAACTCTTCGGGGCGGTGTCTTACCGGCTGGGAGGAAATCAGAGGCGTATGAATGGGCTGCCTGGTGGTGTGGGTGCCGTTGGTGACGTAAAGCCTCGGTGTCAGTAAGCCCCTGAGATTCTGCGTACAGGTCTGAGAATCCCGGCGTTCCGGCGAGCAGGAAGCGGAAGCGGTACCCTCGCTGTCGGAGCTCGCGCTACTGGGCGGCGTCGGCGGCAATCCCTGCCTCGACGCGTGCAAGGTCGCTTCCTTCCCCACGCAGACCACGCCGTACTCCTCAATCTCCATATTCTGTAAGCGAGTGACAACGGCGATGACGACAACAAATTAAATCGGTATATTCAAATAACAGCGCGTTAGTTTGAATCTCGTTAATTTTTATTTGCTCATAATCAGTCAAATGAGTCCAAGGGTATGTTCTTTTTTTTTATCCTTTTTTTAGCTGAATTAGTGTACTTCTTTTGTTTATGTTCTTTTTTTATCCTTTTTTTAGCTGAATTAGTGTACTCTTTTTTTCATTACTTGTTTCTAGAGTGAAGTACATGTTTGACATTTGGCAAAAGCGAGAAGGAAAGTTTTTATTGCTGCAGTTCAGTGCAGAGCAATAAAAAACAAACCTTATATACACGGAAAGAACGATTTTGCTGAAAGATTTGAAATTTACAAAATTCAATATAACCTTAGATGATATAAATCAATAAATGTGAATGAAGCCAGTATAAGCCGACACAAGAACGAAAGTGTGTTTCAAATAAAATATATATTAATCAATAGACACAATTTAAAGCGCAAGCGTTTCGACTCTTGTCGATCATCCTTAGTACAATAAGAATTAAAACCGATAACATTATCCAGTAGTGCGTTGTGAGAGTCAAATCGTGAAATCGATGAAATTAGTCAAACTGTTATCTTATCCATAATTAAAATAAAAAAATCGCTTTTTAAGCTGTGTTTGGAAAAACTCTTGAGCAGTGAAGTCAAAGCTAAATGATTATTAATTAATTATATATATATACAATATATATATATAATAAATATTATTATATATATTAATAAGAACAAAAGTTAAAAGTTAAAAAATTAAGAAATTAAAATACAGTTAAAAGCTGTATGACTTGACAGATTTGAATGTAATTACCATGTATACGATTCGAGACGTAGTGAACTCGTGAGAATCAGCGAGACATTAACATTTATATTTTCATAAGATATAATCAGAAATAAATAAATAAATAAATAAGAAGGCCTAGAAATATCAAGCTCCTTATTTATTTATATATATTTGAATATTTCTGGAGCAGTAGAAATGGTTAAAATAGATGGTAGGTAGATAATTCAATGACAGATAAAATCTATTGTCGAAATATTTTATTGTTCTTTTCCGCGAACAATGTGTGTGTGTGTGTGTGTGTGTGTGTGTGTGTGTGTGTGTGTGTGTGCGTGTGTGTGTAACGCAATATTGATTTAAGCTGAGATACCTGATGATAGTACTCCTCGTCATCCTCCTCGCTGTCACTCGTGTGCGAGAGATGGGTTTTGGTGGCGAAGTGAAGGCTCTGCGGCGACACCATTGTTATCGTGCTCTTATCGTCCACCATATCGCAATTCGGCTGACAGGGCGCGCAGGGACTCGCCGGCGCGCTGATAGGCTCGCCCTTGATCCCAGGACACTCGTTATCTTCAGGTACTAAGTCTCTCTTGAGGATTATACTCGAGGTAGATGACGACGTCAGCGACGGCGACGACGACGATTCGACGCGGTTCGAAGTGTTGCTTATCGAAATGGCCGGAAAACATTCCTCTTCCATATCTGTAAAACGACAGAGATTATATATTTCAGAGAAAACTCCTCTTTTACACAGCTGTCCTCCAGGGATAAGTTTTGAAAAAAAAAAAAAAAAAAAAAATGATAAAGAACTCGGATGTCGATAAAGTTATCTGTTTTCCTTTTTTTTTTGTTTGTTTGTTGGAAGGACAAAGGCCGCGGGACGCGCGTCGTTTTTCTTACCGTCCATCCTGTCGCGGATATCGAGAGACTTGTGGTCCAGGTTTGCGAAATCGATGGAGGAACTGGTGATCACGGTGGTGGAGCCGACCGCGCCGGAACCCGAATTGGGCGTATGGGGATTTATGGCCCCGGGCGTCGCCGGGCTCGGCGGCGGGCTGGGCGCCAGAAGGCTGTAGCTGTGCTCGGATTTTATCGGCCGCGGTCCACCGAGTGCCGCGTCCGTCATCAGGCGGTCTCGCAAAATCACATTGTGCCTGAAGCTCAAGGCGTTGCCCCATTCCTCCTCTTTGGTGCACAGCAAGATATCCTGACCGAGCATCTGCAATCAGTAAGATGTCCTGATTGAGCGAGTATTCGTTGAACGTGATAATATCCCTTTATCCAGAAGCTTATAGAGGTTTTAGGGATTAAAATATAAACAATGTACTCTTATTTAAAATTTATATAGAAATATTATTTAGCACCAAGATGTAACTTTGACTGTATTTGGCGCTTCTATACTTATTTGTGTTATAATTAAAAGTATTGCTATAATGGAAAAATGTAACATCTCACGCAAGACGATAATAGTAAAAAAGTGAAAAATTTTAAATTACGTATGCAAATAAACTAATTAATTATTATTATCCTATTAGATTCTTTGGGAATAAATATCAATTTTTTCTTTGATCAAACGATCGCAGTCCAGAATATTCTTGGAACAAATCGTTAAACTTAGCTCTGCTTAAAAGATCCGATAGATAATGATAGAAATTTAAGGATAAGAAATTTAAATAATTTAAATTTAGAGATTTAAATTTTATTGAAATTTTATCTAATTTTATAGTAAAGTTATATATCGTTTCTATCGGACTCATTTGAGCTACTATAGATAAGTTATCTATTTCTATCGTTTCTTAATAATATATCTTACTTAAACATTAAATACACTTAAATAAAAATTTGGACGTGTATGTTTTTTTATATAATCTATCGAGTTAAGAGATAATCCAAACTGAAAATTATGATTTGTTACATATTTTATCGTATTTGTAAGAAATATTAAAATTATTTATATGCAAAAGACACAAAATCTCTAAAATTAAAATATTACGTAATAAATCATACATAAACTGACAACATTGTACGATAATATCAATTTTGACTAAATACGGTCAAAGATAAACATACGGAAAGAACAATTTTGCTGGATCCAGATTTGAAAATAATTTTTGTTCAATAATCAAAATAATTTTGTTGAAAAGTCACAATAATTGCTAGAATATCAAAACGTTTTATAGCAATGCTTATAATTTTTAATTTTTTAACCAATTATTTTGATGATTAAACAAGAATTATTTTCAGATCTGTATTTAGCAAAATTTTTAGAACTTTCAACAAAATCGTTCTTTCCGTGCATTACTCAAAGTGACCCTTAAATTATCTACTAGAGTAAAAAAAAAACAAATCTGATATTTACGAGCCAAAAACACGATAGAATTGTATAAGTTTCTTCTTATCTAATTCTACCTTTAAACAGGTAGAAGTACATTTTACTTGTCTTAACTGATGGAACGATAATAAATATACGAAAGAATTTATGTCTTATATTTGACACAGACAATATCAGTCTATGTCAAGTATTGTTATCGAGACTTATTTGATTCTCAAAGTCTGACGATTTGTCGGTCAGCGAGCGAGTCGCGAGAGGAACGAGTCGGAGCAGAAATCGATCCTCCACGTGAAATTGCTACCGCGAACGTAACGCGAAGCGAGTCAATGGACGTTACGGGAGGGGCAGCGTCCGCGCGGGCGGCGGTTGTCAATGGTTGCCGCCCGTCATCGTCGTTGTCGTCGTCGTCGTCGTCGTCTCGCGGCGAGGTGTCAAGGACCCCGCCGCGTGCTTCTAAAATTATACGCGAGAGCGTTCCGCGAACGGTCACGTCACGTAATAAGCGAAGGAGAAGGGCGCGCAAGTTGAGGGGCGGTCAAGTTGAAGGTCGGCCGTTACCCGAGTCCACGAGGAGGTGGTGTGCCTCGTCGAGAGGTAGGCACACCGATTTCGCCTCCTTCTGTGGGGACCTCTTCTGCGGAGACGTGCCCTACCCTATGCTCACCCGGGGGCGACCCAGCAATGCGGAACCCGCCGGTCCCGTGCAAGGTCAAGACGAGGAATCCTTTCGTATTCGCGCGCTAACGACACGCTACTTGCGCTACCAGTTGCTATTCGAAGCTTCTCGCTTCGCTGCCTCGTCTCGCAGCACACAGTTGCTATATACGCACGCGGTTTTTCCTTTAGCCGCGCGCGCGCGTGGACTTCCCCGTTATGCACGGTTTGCTCCGCGTAAGCAAATCCGGCCGCGGAATGATATTCCGAACGACGGGATTTAAGCGACAAAGTCGCGCGCTCGATTATTTACCGAAAGATTATTTACTGACGTAAGAAGCGTGGGATACGATTCGAAGCAAAATTTCTGATGCCGCATTCCACTGCAGCTGATCGTTAACGAGCTTTCTTCTTTTTCTAAATTAATTTAGAAGCAATAACTTTGAGCGATTGTGAACGTCTCACAGACGAGAAATTGCGTTTTATTTCCAACAATTGTTTCCATTCGTCCCTTTCGTTTTGCCTTTGTCTCATCAGTTTTTCGCTATTCTCTCTCTCTCTCTCTCTCTCTCTCTCTCTCTCTCTCTCTTCGTTATGCACCGTGCAGGTCCCCCTAATTTAGATGGGAATGTAGCAATTTCCCGCAAGTGGGTAATTAGTTACAATGGAACCATTAGTAACCAACAACCCGGAACTCGAACCTCCGACGAGTCGTCTTTGCTTTCCCTCTATACCATTCTCTCCTGTTTCGCCACTGCATAAATTTTTCTCGCGAAGGTTTATCATTACCGACGGCCAACATATGCTGCATCTATTATAATTCGAGTCGCGCTGCACCAGTAGGTAACAATTAAAAAAAAAACAATCCGGGAAATTTTACGATTCGAAGAAGGATCTCTCTTTCTCGTTTTATTCGAGCGAAATGAAAAATGTCGTTAAAAATTAATGGCCGTTCTCTCGGTCGAGTTGAGATTCAAAGACTCATCTGACGATCCATTATTGTTGAATCGCCGAAGTATCTCGCGCCCGTAAAAGGCGGCCGCTCCATAAAAATATCCACCGGCTGCAGCAATGCGGAACTCGATTCGCAAGGTCACGACATACCACTCTTCCTTTTCCCGTTCTCCCCCCCCCCTCTTCCACCCGGCCGTTCCACCCCTCCAGCGAGCGTTCCGCTCCTTCTCTTCGTCCTTTTGCCCTTCGTCGCGCTCCCCGTTATGCTCCGGTCGCGCGTGGCCAGCACTTATCTCCCATCCTTCCATACGTCTGACTTCCGGCGGAAGCACGTCCGTGAATGGGGCGATCCTTCTCTCTGCCTTGTCTTTTTGGGCGATACGACGGAGGATACACGTGCATCCCTTTTCCCGATCTCGCGTCGGTGTCACGCGGCCCATCCACGCGGCTTTAAATACACACGGCTTATCGTTTATTTCGCTATCGTCCATTATCGCTCGATTTTCCGTGTACGTTCTTTCGCAACTTTTATATATATATATATATATATATATATATATATATACATAAATGTATATATATGTATACTAGCGATCGCGCGTGTGAATTTGTGTGAATCAGCGTAATAAATTTCTTCGTATATAAGTTAACATATGCGATTTTCCTGGTACGTATAATAACGCTTTTCAGCGATTTTCTTCGGATAATAAAAAAAACCTACGACCTTTTCAACATTCGTACTATTTTTACCGCGCAATTCTGCTGTGAGTAGATTTATCGATGCTGTTTGTTTGCCGGATTCGCACAATAATCGTAAATCTATACACTAATCTCGGGGAAATTGCTTGATTCTCGGTTCATTAAAAAAATTCAATTTCTAGAATAAAGTTCTTGATCTTTGTTGTAATTTAGTTTCATGAATCAAAATATAATAAAAAATGAAATATCTTTTGAACGTTAATTCAATTCTTTTTTTGCGAACAAAGTTACCAACTTTATGTCAAAAAAATTTGTGATTGATTAATTTTTGACGAGGACTTGCGTAATTCTGACCTACCAAGTAATTAATTTCTAAAATAAATATAAAATTGATTCCTTTTTTTGTTAACTTATTTTTATAAATCACAAAATCGTAAAAAATGAATTATCCATCGAACATTTAATTCAATTTCTCGCGAATAAAGTTAACAACTTCATATCAAAGAATTTGTGATTGATTAGTTTTTAACGGCGCTGTTGGCTTACGTATAAACAAGTTTTACACTGAGAGAAACAAAATGGCTGCAATCACCATAATTTAACTATGTATAGTAATTTTCGGCGCCAACTATATATATATTTGTCTGGTAAAACTAACAAATATAACTGTTATTACTTAAAATTATGGGAGTAATGAGTATAAAAATGAGATTCATAACTATAATTACTGTGCAATTACAGTTGCAAATACCAAACACCTTTCTCGCTCAATGTATGTATAATGCAACGCAGATCGGAAGAATCGTCGCTAATAAATTAAGTACATAATTGTCGTCGGCTTATCGTTCTATTACCGCGCGTATCCTCCCGCAGTAGCGCGGTGCAGCTGCATGCTTCACGATATTTCCGCTGCGGAGACCAGAGAAAGAGTCCGGTGAGGGCCCGGCCGGCGCGGGGCGCGGCGCCTCGTGTGCGTCTCTCCGGCGGGGTAGGAAATATTCCGATTGAATTTCTCCGCCGCAAAATTGCAACGTAGCGAATTGGTATTAACTAACTGCGGTATGCAACACGGGAAGTGGATCGAGCGCGCGAGGGGGAGAGGCAGGGCGGGATGGTGAAGGGGGAAGGGGTGGGCACAACAATTTTCGCGACGAGGCATTATTTCGCTATATACCGCGGCGGCATCGTTATTTTCGCCGCAGAGCTCGCGGTCCCGCGAGAAATCGACAATGGCATAACCGCCGCGCGATCGCGCGGCGCGCTTCGATCGCTCATTTTCCTCCTCCCCCCCTTCTCTGTTATATTGCGCGGCGCGTTATTACGAGAGCGCCATTAATTGAGATACGGCGACTAATTGATTGAGGTGAGATTAAGGGGCGTGTTTCGTTTTACCTTTGTTTTTTTTCTTTTTGCGCTTTCTGTACTTCAAATCGGACGCGTATCAACGTATTCCTACATAGCTCGCGGGAGAAGCGAAAAGCATATATACTCTTTCTCGTCTCGCAATCTCGGGTGTATGAATTAATAATTTGAGGTCTCGAATTCTCTGCGCGTTCGACGCCGCATCGCCGTCGACCTTTCCATACAATATTCGCAGGCGCCGTTTTCAACGAACGCGGCGGTACAATATTTGCGAACAGCGAGGCGAGCCGCGTGCAGAAGTTATTAACAGAACTGACCTTTCCACTTGTCGGTTCGACGCTAAACTCCGCGTGCACGGGTCGAAAAGCAATTGTGCGCCGGTGCATTGAGGGCGCACGGCGCAGAGACGCGGAGACGCGACACTCGCGTGGGTAATGCACCGGAGAGAATTGCAGTGGCATGTTCGAGGCGGTGTTTCAAAAGCTGAGCGATACATATGAATGAGAAGACGTGGGACAGGGGGATGGCCGAGCGGAGGAGGGGGAAGGGGGGAAGGAGGGGAGGGACGCCCGTAAAAGAGCGCATTGTGTGTGCGTAACGCGGAGAAAAAAAAAAGTGAAATGAAATTTCGCGCGTCGTTTCTATGCCGTTTATAAGCACGCGTGACTTGTAATCGCCATTCAGCACGCGTGCAACGAAATCGAGATATTACGCGAGAGACGTGAGCGCGTTGCGTTTAATAATTTTTTTTTCCCCCCTCTCAGGAATTATCTGATGCGAGAATTTTCGCGTGTACGCGCGCGCACGCGCGCGCACGCGCGCGCGTGTGTGTGTTACTGGCGGACGCGTTACTGCAGGCCGTGCGCTTTTACATTAAAAAGCGTAAAGATGCTGTGCCGACAATACCATATATATATACAAGCGCCGAGTGCGCGCGAGGAGGACGGAGCGATAATCTGTGTGCGCGGATCGCAAAACGCGCGGGAGTCGTAAAACGTATTATTTAAACGAAACGACGGAGAGTGTCCGGCACGATCGACATCTGCACGCCCGCCGCGTCGTCGACGTTATATCGTCGTCGGATAGGAGCGTGAATTGCCAATAAAAAAAGGTGCGATAATCGTTCGCGATAAACGAAATCATCCTCCCCCCCCCTCCTCCCCGCCCCTATGAAAACACGGCCGTATAAAAGGTGACCTGAAGTTGTTTTCGTTATGTGCTTTCCTGCGTAACGTCTCGCGCGCGCATCCATATCGCGCACCCGCGCGTAAAACAACCCGATCCGTTTCGCGATCGCGAAACCGCTTGCTCGCCCGCGCGGCCGCTTCGGAGGCCGGAGCCTCGCGGCGGCGGCGGCGCGCGGCGATTCGGCGCAGAAATTCGCGCCGTCGGCGCAAAAAAAAAAAAACGCGACGCGCGCGGAAGGTCAACGGCACGCACCAGCCGAATATCTAATTACGCTAATGTAATAGTAACCAAAAGCTGAGAGCGGAATATCAATAAGACCCGTCTGCGGCGGTATTCACAAATATTTTCCCAACGTTACTATACTATTACTACACGCTGAAGGAAATCATCCATTATGTATGACCGGATCGTCCTGTTTCTCTCTCTCTCTCTCTCTCTCTCTCTCTCTCTCTCTCTACATCGCGAATGAATTTGCGCGGCAGCGCCAGACCCGATGCCCTGCAGACTGTTTACGAGGATTTGCGGCTATTAGTGTCCTTCGGACATCGCGACGAGAAAAAGCGTTCGATTAAATTGCTTCGCAACGCACGAATTCATTATCGGCGCGTATTGATCGCTCTGTGTTTCAATAAACGAGAGAAGGAAATGTTTTAAATACAGAAACGTTTCGAGGGGCGCAAAACGTTAAATATTTCATGGAAATGTTACTACGAAAGCAGTTATTTATTGAAGCTAATTATTACCACATTGTATTATAGCGTATTTAATTAACTGTACTGCGTTCAGTTTAAAATATTTTGTTTAATAATTCTTTATATATATATACATATAATTAATTTCATTATTTAACAATTTAGAAAATATGGGCTAATGAGAATCAGCGCGGTAATTGGTGCGCAATGATAATTTAAGTGAATATCACTATTTGTTTCGTTGATTGCAACTTTGCTACACCACTGAGGATGGCCAGAAATATGGCCGAAACGTTTGGAATAAATCTACTTACACGAAACAAATAATATTCACTTAAATTATCATTGCGCACCAATTACCGCGCTGATTCCCATTAGCCCATATTTTCTAAATTGTTGAATTTACTGGGAATCCTTCGACTTATAAATTAATTTCATTATATTATCAATGCATACTTTTAAATCGTATATAATTTTATTTTTGATATTATTCAATATAATTTCAATATAATTTATTTTAATATAATGTTATTTCAATTTAATTTGTGATATTTCAGCTTTATTACAATTTAGCTTGATTACATTTCAAATCTAATAAATCGGCGTGCAGTTTATAAAATTATTGTAAAAGTGGTTTAAATTTGAATTTAAATTTGAAAATATTATTAAGCTTACTTTTTTTACATTGACATGGCCTAGGCTAGGTATTATACATACTTTTAAATCTTATAATTATATTTTTTCCACAGAGTTCTTTACAATATTCATGCTTGTAGTATTATTAGATTGGCAATCAATTTAATTTGTGATATTATTTCAGATTTAGCTTGATTACACTTCAAGTCACAGTAATCGGCGTGCAGTTTATATAATTAAAAGTGGTATTTAAATTTGAAAATATTATTAGGCTTACTTTTACATTGACATGGCCTAGGCTGTGGGTATTATTATCAATATTTATAGCCTTGGCCGTCAATGGCGCTTTCTTCGTGTACTTGTTTGATATGTGACTTCATATTTATCTTATATCAATATAAATAATAAGAGTTGTGTCCTCCTCAAAAATGTGCTCGGGCCGCCTGTAGTAATCGCTATTTCCAATCACGAAGGCGGACTTCACTTTGTACTCTTTGTAGACGAATAGGTCAATCGTCCAGGATTCTAGCCGGCAGGGAAGGGTATCTCTCAACGCGGCGCGACACGACGCGGCGGCGCGTCTGCCGGCCTCGTCGGAGAGTCACGAAAAAAGGTGAACGTCCTCGAGTTCCATCCGAACCATCCCGTCACTTGGTCTATTCCCCACCATGGCCGCGGCGACGACGACGAGCGACGACGCCGACGACGGAGCGACAGGTCCTCTCTCTCTTTCTCTTTCTCTCCCGGTATTGCCATACAACTCGTTTCAAAACCAGATCCCTTCCTAACAGGTAGCCGTGAACCTTCTCAGGAAAGTCGAGAAACTCTAGAAAGCTCCCGGCCGGTTCGAGTTCTCGAGTCTCGAGAAACGGCGACGGGATCGGGTGACGTAAATCCGAGCTGTTTATTTTGAAAAATTTAGCACGTCGCTGCAGAAATAATTTGCATCGGTCAAATTCCAACGGCGACGTCGAACTCGTCGAGCGAGCTCCGCTTTTGTCGAGTTAAATTTTGCAAAGGTAGAAAATACAAACGATTAAGCAAGCAAGCAAGCGCATAAACCGATGTGCCTGCAGCCGTTAATTATTTTAACATCAATTTAATATTAATTTGAATATTTTAATAAATCACGTTGAAATTAGGAATATTTTCTATTTTATGAAGGAGAAGGTCGTATTACGGCTCTTGTAGATATATAATGAGATCCCTTTTAATATCTTCGTTATTAAGTGGCGAAATCTGATAATTAATTGATAAAATCATTTGATTAGTACACTATTATGCAGTGGCATTAATATGCCAATAGTCTGCATTTTTACTTCAAGCATTTCAAAATGTTTTCAAGGTACATTTTAACATTTAATTATACTCGCTGATTTTTCTTAACTATTATCACACGAATATATATACATTTGAGTGTTTCTTTTTCATTATTTAACATTATATTCGTCTGTATATAATTTGAGTTATGTAAAGTTAAACAATGGCATTTTGCTAATGTATAGCCTTCTAAACGTGCAGATAATAAAGTGTACTGGAATTTTTTTTCTCTTTAAAAATTCCATATCGAGATAAGTGTTTGATAAATCGATTATAGCTGCTAATCTATATGGTTCATGTTACATGTACGATAGATTTTCAATACTGACAAAAGCCTATATGAAGAAGAGATTTACGTGTGTACATGCACAATTTGCATACATTCCACAATATTTTCTGCAATATTTTTTTGTACACCCACGGTCATCGATTCTGTCCCTCGGAAATTTTCACAAACTCTGAAGTGATCACTTTTCTACATTAATGCTCATAATCCATGCACGATTAACGAAACGAAA
>NW_012027641.1:38301-44458 GCF_000956235.1 Wasmannia auropunctata
CGTGTGCTCTTCCGATCTCACGATTAACGAAACGAAATCGTGCATGGACTATAAGCATTAATGTAGAAAAGTGATCACTTCAGAGTTTGTGAAAATTTCCGAGGGACAGAATCGATGACCGTGGGTGTACATATATTGGTAATAAAACACTGTTTTTTCACTGGTACAAATGTATGCAGTTTCCTAGACAGTCATCCAGTCTAACTAGTCCAATTGTAACAATACTGCGTCAGAAGTGAACAAGAAAACTTGATAAATTTTCATTTATAAAATATGAAATATTGCTAGGACAAAACTGCCAATTTTATGCGGTAGGTTTGTTTATTAATCAATTGAAGTACATTTATTGTCTCGTTTCAGTAAGTGAAAGATTTTGTGCATCTCTTTTGTGTGCAGTAACTGCAGGCAAAGCGTTACATCTTGATTGGGATTCTAAAGACTTCTGAGTCACTTCTCAGTTACTAGACAAAAGTTAATATAAAACTGTCTAATAACTGCTCAAAAAATCTTTGAAATTTCTATCAAGATTAACACTGTGTTTTTAAATAAAATCAATTTTTAAATCTATTTTTCTAGAAGGCCATATCCTCGTTCTTCTTCGACTCATTTTGCAGTGTCACCACATTTTTATAAATATATTAAGTAATACATATTTCATATATCAACAAATAAAAATCAATTAAATAACATTTTAACAAATGTAACCATTCAGTTTAATTAAAAATATTGATTATTAACAGAGTTATGATACAAAATATAAATGGAGGGCCATTAATACCACCTTCTCTTCTGTATACAGACACAATTGAATTAAATTTACTTAATCCGTGTTGTTTTCACGACTGACAGTTTGTTGAAATATACAAAGGATATAAATCGCACGCGCGCGCGCGCGCGCGTGTGTGTGTGTGTGTGGGGAGGGGGGGGTGTGTATGTGTACCTTGACCGATGAATGGGGAGCCGAGTAACTTCGTAAGCGAGATTGGCGCTTATAAGCGAGGCCGTATTTACGCCCCGCGCGGCGGTAGTTCCCAAGATTTCGCACGAATTCTCACGTAGGTATAACGGCTCGAAATTATTTGTACGCCAGTTTTCATTCTCGTCTCCGTGCGAAGATAAGACAATAATTTACCTGCCGGAGAATATATGTACGGTACAGCTGCATGCGATCCCGGGAGATCAACAGGTAGTTGTGCTCGGCAGATAACAATAGGGGCTAAAGCGTGCTACTCAAGGCGCAAGATATATTCTCATGGATGTGCGACAGAGCGAGGGAAGGGAAAAAAATATTTGACTACTTACTCACTGCATACCGATGTCAAGAATTTTGCGAAACGCTCGCGCACGACGACAGAAAATGACTCGGCGACGGCGATTACGTAAATTTTCGAGATAAAACAAAATAGGGCTAATTTCCCCAGATAAAGTATGTAGGAATAGTGAATTGCCGGGTATAGCAGCGCAAACGCCGACGGGAATTTGCAGTTGCGCTATAAATATATCTATATATATGTAATGCCCGATACGAGCTATCGCGCCGCGCTCGCGACGAATTTATCATACTTTTTACTGTTGCGCCGAAGAATTGGAGCAATAATCAATGACGATAATTCGAATCGAATTCGCGCGGAGGGCCATTCTCTCTCCCGTGTATATATATACCTGTGGCCTCGAGATATATCACTCCGTCGATTAGCATTCGAATCCGAGAGGCCAATAAAAGGCGGCGAATCGCAGGCTATTGGGCGACACACAATAGGTATAACTGCGCGATATAGAGCGGCCCCGAAAGGCTCCGATCGCGCAGCCAATTTCAATTATAAATGTCGTTGCCGGGCTATTACAGAGAAGAGTATACACGGAGGAAAAGCCGCACGCGCGGAAACCGCGGGCTGAGTAAATCGATTAAGAACTTTAGAATTCCATCAAACGCGGAAAACTGCTTCAGACGGCTTTGTATTCCAGGAATTTAAATTTGAGATGTGCATCTGCAAATCGTCTTCTCGAGACGTCTCTTCTCAGCCATGCCTTTGATATACACGAAGCAGCCGTTGAATATATAAACATTCGCGCGTTCAATTCAACTTCATATATACGTTTCTAATTCTAAATATACGCGCGTATACAGTGACTCGTGAAACGTTCAAAATATACGATTATTATTTCGTGTGTAAGCACTCTTGAAAATTTGCGTGTAATTTAGAATTATTCGAATAATTACGGATGTCGAGTCAAAGTACTCGCGGGACGCTCTTATGTAACTAACGAACTAACTTTATCGGCAATTAGTAATTACACGCAATATTCAGATCAATAGTCCATTATACGTACGATATTATATGTCAAGGATGTAAGTTAAGTGGCTCCTATCGATTGCAACGTAGTAGAAACGGGTGGACTAAAGAAACGGGAAAATTCCAAGATACAAAAAAAACTTAGAAACTTCATTTAACTTCAATTAATTTTAATTAAAGGCACTAAGTATCGGAAAATATATTACTAAATAATTATTGTATTTTTTACTGAATGGCGCGTATAATTCTTTAGCGTTTGTGTTACAGCTTTATCAATTGTCAATTCTTGTTTATTAGCGACAATAAAGCATATTTTATTGATACAATACAATTCATTAATTAATAAAAACGTAAATTCGCATCAATTTAAGTAAATATTTAAAAATTCATTCAAGAGTTTAATATCTGTAAAGATTGCTTTATGGCTTTTATAGAAGATAGTAAACGTTAGATTTCATGAAAAGAAAATCAACATTATGCTCAGTTAAAATGAAATACGTTTTACGGGTTTTTTTAATCCGCAACTAGACTTAGGGATCTAATTGTGGATAATTTTCATTATTTCATTTAATTAAAATTTAAAAGTATACAATAGTGCTGAAATTAAATTATCCATAAAGTATTTTTTACGTTAATTACAATTATTAAATATGTCATTAATTATTTGATATCTTTTTAGATAAAAATACGGATTTTTACCCTTAGGGTAATCCAAAATTAATACTCTTATTCTACAATAAAATTAATATAATAGAACATATAGTAGAACATATAGTAGAATATAGTAGAACGTAGTTGAATGTAATGTTATTTACTTTATATTACAACATATATAAGTGTATAATACATGACTTCTTTTGTGGGGGGTACCTAAAAAGTAATGTGTACTCGATTAAACCTCGAAGTAATGATGAACTTAAAAGAAATAATTGTGAAGAAATTGTAAACATCACAACTGAAACGTTACAGAAAGAAAAACTTCAGAGAAACATTGCAAAAATGCATTTCAAGAGATGGTCATTAGAAAAATGTCACTTTGTAGATGTAATTTTATAAGATGCAACGGTTATAAGATAATTGTGAATAGCATATTATGTTACTGTATGGTCTACATTTTAATGCAATTAAAATAATTAAGTGAATGAAGTTTCCAAGTTTTTATTTTACCTCTTTAAATTTTCCCGTTTTTTGGCCGATCCTACACGGAAAGAATGATTTTGCTGGATTCAGGTCTGAAAATAATTTTTGTTATACAATCAAAATAATTTTGTTGGAAAGTTAAATAATGCTAATCATTTTTGACTTTTCAACAAAATTATTTTGATGCTTCAACAAGAATTATTTTCAGATCTGTATTTAGCAAAATTTTTAGATCGTCCAACAAAATCGTTCTTTCCGTGTACACATAACACAATATTTGATTCTTATCGATCCGTCTTTTTTTGTCCCGTCCTCTTTCGTCAGATTTACCGGATATTTATTTTGCGTACCCAAGAAGCGAAGAACTTTGGTCGATCCTAAATTATTTCTGAGTCAGACGCTCTTAACTTCCGTTTAACTTAACATTTGATGTATTATCGCCCGAAAAATGTAATGCAAATAGATAAGTAAATAACAAGAAGAAATGTAGGATAAACTAATATATATATATATATATATATATATATATATATAATTTAAAAGCTCTTGTTTCAAAATAGACTTATCGCAATCCGCAACATTGAAATTAACAGAGCAAAGCGCATTTTGGTTAATCAATTTAGCGGCAGATTTACGAATATTCTATTTTTGCTCGAGAAGCGAGGAACTCTGGTCGTTCCTAAATTATCTGACAATGAGTCAGACGTTCTCAACTTACGTTTAACTTAACATTCAATGTATTATCGCCCCGACAAATGTAATGCAAACAAATAAGTAAATAAGAAGCAGAAATTGTGTAGGATGAAATAATATATGTTACAATTTAAGAGTTCTTGTTTGAAAATGGACTTATCGCAATCCGCAACACTAAAATTAACAGTGCAGAGCGCGAAGCGCGTTTTGATTAATCGATTCGAGTAATTTATATAGTGGCGGCAATATCTTATCAACTTGCCACCGGGCTTATTCTATATATCGCAATGCTGCATGTTTAATAAATAAGACATAACATTCCGCGAATTTGCGTTTTTCACTCGGAGGCATAAAAAGAACTCGATAATCACGTTATTTATGTTGTCGCTGCGTATCGCTTGCTAAACGTGAGCGAAGTAAGTGTATAATCGCGGCATGCTTGAAACTTGAGTGCCGGCTGGCCCGCGTTTCGTGGCCGCTCGTGCTCACGCATCCACGTGCGTGCGTGCGTGCCTGCGCGGCGAGAGACATAATTAAGGAATCGGTGTCGCGCAAGTCTATACATGCTGTGTTATCAATTAGGTCAGACGAATAGCACGAGTAGAAATCAGTACACGTGGATTTCGAAAGGGACGACCACGTATATATACACGGAAAGAACACTTTTGCTGAATCCAGATCTGAAAATAATTTTTGTTCAATAATCAAAATAATTTTGTGCAAAAGTCAAAATAATTACTAGAATATCAAAACGTTTTATAGCAATGCTTATCAGTTTTAACATTCCAACAAATTATTTTGATGATGTAATAAAAAATTATTTTCAGATCTGTTTTTGACAAAATTTTTAGATCTTTCAACAAAATTGTTCTTTCCGTGTACGCGTGCAAAGGAAGACGGAAAAAA
This sequence comes from Wasmannia auropunctata, assembly GCF_000956235.1. Lineage (NCBI taxonomy): Eukaryota > Metazoa > Arthropoda > Insecta > Hymenoptera > Formicidae > Wasmannia > Wasmannia auropunctata. Next base: position 43,335 of record NW_012027641.1, read on the forward strand.
CCGCGGCGAGGTAGCGCGCGCGCGCGCGCGCGCGCGGACGCGATGGCGGGCGCGGAGCTGATAAGAACGCTTATCGTTGCGCGCGCGTAACTATTCAGCACGACCGATTCGTCGTGGGGGCCACTGCAGTGTTTCGCTTTATCGTCCTCGTCGTTATACACCTGCGGGTGATTCGTGCGCGCGCGCGCGCGCGCGCGTCTCCGTTTTTACACGCCCAATAAATGCGCATCGCGTTTCGAGGAAAGAAAAAAAAAGAAGAAAAAGAGTCGCGCCTGGCGACCGCGGCCACTTGCGTCACCGGTTATGCGAGAGGCTTGTGAGCTCGAGATGGAGCGCTGGATTTTAGGAAGCCGTACACTCAGGGAAGTGTTTCGCTGTTCCAGCTGGAATTTTAAATATTACACTTAAATTACATCTTACTGTTTTTTGTATCTGCTGAAAAATTGTCTGTCATACGTAGAATTTATAGCAGCAATATTCTAAAAATATATACAAGAAAATATAGGTCTCATAACCAGATATGATTGGAGTCTGGACTGATTAAACGTCATAGAGGAACTTTCTTGCTAAATTTGACAAATAGTTCAGATATAATTTCTGTCTCTGTTATCTATATTGATTAAATACAAAACATATGTGGTATCGCAGTGCTTACTAATCATTTATCCGTTTTAGCTAATTTTTCGTACCTAAATATTCTCGCTAGATTGCAAGATTACTTTTTTCAGTGTAAGACGCGGACTTTGAATGACTCTCTCGCGCTATATTAACTCGAGCTCGTCGAAGAAATCCGCTATATCGGAGCCTAATGATAATTTCATGCAGTTTAGTTAATGGAGACCGCCGGATTCTGATTCTCGAAGTAAAACGAGAATGTTATAGCTTGTCGTTCTCAAATACGATTCAAAAGGTCAGAGGACGATCCGAAATAGAGATATCCATTTTCTTTGAGAAGCTTTTAGTACGTCTTTTTGGAAGCTTTGTGATATTTTTTCTAAAGATTTTAAGAAATTTTTCCTACTCATCAGCGCGAGCATTCGTATCTTTTCCGTAATTTTTATCGAAATTCTTTTGTAATAGACGCTCTCAAGGATACATTGATACACGGCCATGCGTTACGAGCA
>NW_012027641.1:44947-50767 GCF_000956235.1 Wasmannia auropunctata
TCTCTATCTCTATCTCTCTATCTCTAACCGTTATGTTGTTAATAGCGATACTAACAATAAGTCACAAAAAATCTCTCTATACATTTCTTATCCTCGTAAAAACTTTGGCATTTGAGAAGCATATAGATATCTGCAGATCCCACGAGTTAAGGAACGTAAGTAGGTATATGCGGAATGAACCTCTAATCGCCAGAGGGCCCGTAATCACGCCGGCTTTATCTCTTTCCTCTGATAGAGGCAGCACGTCGGCCGATAACAGTAGGAAAGCTAAATGGATTTCTGAAGTCCCTCGGTATTAAATTTTCAATACAAGCAAGAGAGAAAAGTACCTGTAGCAATCCATTTCGAAACGACGCGAACCTCTGGTTGTGGAAACACTGGACGAGATATTTATACGCTTTATTGGTTCAATATATGGTTGTCTTTTCGTATCGATATTCGATTTTCAACACACGAATGAGATATTTAATTAAATAAATAATAATGATAAAAACTGGAAAGTTTAATCTTTATGGCAAGGAAAGCGAATGTTATACTTCAAAAAATTATACGGAAAAAATAATGTATTAATATTAATCAACGGCAGTCTAATTGAAAATAATTTGTTCAATACCAGTATTAATGAAACAATTAATAAAATTTTATACAAGAGCACGGAAAGAACAATTTTGCTGAATCCAGATTTGAAAATGATTTTTGTTCAATAATCAAAATATATTTTTGTACGAAAGTCAAAATGATTGCTAAAATATCAAAACGTTTTATAGCAATGCTTATCAATTTTAACACTCCAACAAATTATTTTGATGATTCAATGAAAAATTATTATCAGATCTGTGTTAAGCAAAATTTTTAGACCTTCTAACAAAATCGTTCTTTCCATGAGCATAACATATTTGTTTCATTAATAATATTATTGCAGAGATATTTTAATACACCATATTTTTCGTGCATATCTCTCTGAAATCTCGCACATCTAAGTATACAAATCCAATCCACTTCTCATCCTTCAATTAATATTATCTGATCTCAGCTCTCGGATTATTATCTGTCTATCTGCCATTGAAATCGTGAGGATGTGACCGGCACGCTGATAATGGGGCGGATAAGCGAGCGTCTGTCGTTCCGAGACGAAAGGCAGCGAGGATATGTGTTGTGAAGGATGTGCAATTGTAATCACGACAAATTATTCAAGGACGATGGAATTCTATACCTACACGGAAAGAACAATTTTGCTGAATCCAGATCTGAAAATAATTTTTATTCAATAATCAAAATAATTTTGTACGAAAGTCAAAGTGATTGCTAGAATAAAACGTTTTATAGAAATGCTGATCATTTCTAACATTCCAATAAATTATTTTGATGATTCAACAAAAAATTATTTTCAGATCTGTTTTTAGCAAAATTTCTACACGGAAAGAACGATTTTGTTGAAAGGTCTAAAAATCTTGCTGAATTATACAGATCCGAAAATAATTTTTGTTCAATAATCAAAATAATTTGTTGGAAAGTTAAAAATGATAAGCATTGCTATAAAACGTTTTGATATTCTAGCAATTATTTTGATTTTCCAACAAAATTATTTTAATTATTGAACAAAAATTATTTTCTGATCTGGATCCAGCAAAATTGTTCTTTCCGTGTAGATCTTTCAACAAAATCATTCTTTCCGTATATCGTAAATCGCGTCGATTGTTGTCTCACGTTTGCCTCTTACCTCGGCGTGCTCGGTCAAAACATTTTTTTTTCACGAAAGACCCTCTCTCTCTCTCTCTCTCTCTCTCTCTCTCTCTCTCCCTTTCTCAATTGTTACAGCGAGTCACGCTATGAATCGCACGTGTGAATTTTCGCGTTTCATTCACGAAACCGCAGGCGCCGCGATAGCAACGATAATGGCTCTCCGTGCCGGTTGGCAACGAGCAGATTGAGAGTCGTTTGCGTTCAACTGACTGACTGGTGGCAGCTTGTGACAGCTGTAATATAGTGAACGTCAAGCGCTTGATAACTGAGTGAGCGCGAGATTATTTAGCCGAACACTGAAAAAAGTAATCTTGCAATTATAGCGAGAATTATTTAGGTACGACAAATTAGCTAAAACGGATAAGTGATTATAGTATAAAGCACTGCGATACCATATATGTTTTGTATTTAATCAATATAGATAACAGAGACAGAAATTATATCTGAACTATTTGTCGAATTTAACAAGAAAAAGTTCCTCTATGACGTTTAATCAGTCCAGACTCCAATCATATTTAGTTACGAGACCTATATATTTTCTTGTACATATTCTTAGAATATTGCTGCTATAAATTCTACGTATGACAGACAATTTTTTATACAGATACAAAAAACAGCGATATAATTTAAGTGTAATATTTAAGTATATAATTTAAGTGTAATAGAATTTTAGCTGAAACAGCGAAACATTTCCCTGAATGAACGATGTCAAAATATCTCTTCAGGATTTTCCTGAAAAGTTAAGTCATCCTTGCTAACGGCGCGTTAATGTGTGTCTTACGAGACAGTCCTGTCCTTCTGGCTTTCTGTTTGTATAACGCGCGTTTCCTATTGTCGTAATAAGGACACTGTAATTCGATTAAACGCGACGAACCTGCCACGAAATTGCATTTCTCATCCTCCGGGAGAGTCGCATATATATACATATATATATGACGCAATCGTTCACAGAGTTCAATATTGTCGCAGTAGGCGATATCAAATTATCTTTCGTATTTTTACAAACTCCCTTTCGCAAACTCTTTTCAAGCTCTCTCTATACAAACACGCGAGTGATTAATGGAACTATTTACACGGAAGAAAACATTTCGTATTAAAAATAGTCCACTCAAATCTTTGTTAAAATTTCATGTTGAATTTTTAACGTACCCGAGTGTCAATTTAACATATTGTGTCATTTAAATATTTTGTGCTAAACAACAATATTTTTGTATTTGACATTTCTCAGCATTAAAATAACACACAATTTATGAGTGAGTAAATAAATAACAGAAATAATGTAGTTTTTAAATAAACTTTTATTTTAAGATAAATGAATAAAAGATGGAGACACATGTTAATTTAACATATTTAAATGTTAATTTTATTCAGGAAATACGTATTCAAACTGTGTCAATGTTTTATTACAATATTTCTTGTATTACTCTCTAAACATATTCAACAAATAATGAGGGGGAAAAGAGCCAAATCCGGCAGAGGTTAAATATCGATTGCCCTGTAACATTCTTAATTTTTAAATCTTTTAAATTCCAGCGCTTATTTGTTGCATACATATATTTTGTTTAAAATTATTGTAAACATATTCATTTTATATTTACATTAACACGAAAATCTGGGTGGACAGGTGAAACGTGTTTTTAATGCAAATTTTCAACTGTGTGCTGAACTCTCTCGGGTAATAGAAATAAATCAGAAATCGTCTACCGTCTTGTAAATGCAATAAGAATGTAACTATAGAATTTAGTTTTTCACATCAATAAACTTTTTATAATTTAATAGAAAAATTCTTTTCTCTTTCAAATATTGAAATGTAAAATATTTTACGTTTCATTATTAATCTCGTGTATTATATCATTCATAAATCGATAAAAAAAAGTGTTTGCTTTGAGAGTATACGCAGAGAAAGAATTGGCCAATGCAGCTAAAATATAGCCGTGGCAGCTAATGTATGTCTTTAAAATAGGGACAGCTAATATCATTACTGTCAAAGTTAAATTTATTACACGGAAAGAACGATTTTGTTGAAAGGTCTAAAAATTTTGCTAAAAACAGATCTGAAAATAATTTTTTATTGAATCATCAAAATAATTTGTTGGAATGTTAAAACTGATAAGTATTGTTATAAAACGTTTTGATATTTTAGCAATTATTTTGACTTTCAAATAAAATTATTTTGATTATTAAACAAAAATTATTTTCAGATCTGGATTTCAGCAAAATTGTTCTTTCCGTGATGGTTGTTGTAAAATTTAGGTGTTACAGCAAAAAATATTTGCTGCTAAAATCAAATGACATTTAGCTAATTCTATTGAAGAATATCCAGCAAAACTTTTAAATTTTTCAGCAAAATCATTCTTTCTGTGTATGCCACTTTCTATAGCTACTCTTGCTAAAGCACGCTTTTATTTTAGCTAATAAAATTGCGCCTTGCAACAAATATATTTTATCTTTAATTATAACTTTTAGTAATGACAGCAAAATTCGAACTAGCTACTGATATTTAGCTGATAATGCTAAGTCAATTTTTGCGTGTATGAATCTCATCGGGGGGGATCCAATGATTTCGCTGCAAGATGCGCTTTTTCCTTCGACGGAAAATCGTGTAGCTCGGAATGCACCGGCATTACATTGCTCGTAAGAAAGAGAGAGAATAGCTTCGCGCGCGAGTGTGCGTGGAAGAAAAGTTTACGGTTACGCATGTACAAAGGTGGAATCCCGCATCTAACGGTGTTGCGCGAACGCGGACGATAAGAACGCGAGAAACGGTAGGAACGCAACAATCGCATCCTACCCGGATCGGCGGTCAATTTTTCGCTCTTCACTCGCAGATGTACTTTCGCAGAGAGAAAAGGAATTTAAATATGTATTATAATCCGATCAATTATTATATCATTATTAATAAAAAAGGATAAAATCCTTTTTCATATTAAAATATAAAAATGTGAATTACAATCACAAGAATTCACGAAATTTAAATATGTATTATAATCCGATCAATTATTATAAATTACATTTTTAATAAAAAAAGGATAAAATCTTGTTTCATATTGCATCTATAAAAATATAAATTACGGCCGCGAGAATTCACGAGGATACACTCGTCAATCGTAAATTCGACGACGCGGATCTAAATATGGAAGATCCTTCCGACAGCAGCTCCGATTAACTGTTTCATGAGATCGATGCGATGTAAAAAAAAGGGGGGAAAAAGGCGCGCGAGGAAGCCTTCGGAAAGTCGCCGCTCGTCGGCACTTTCTCGTACCGTCCGGCTAACAAGTCGAACGCCGGCGTTACGCCGCTCCGCCGGAGGATTTGATATAGATGTCGAAAGGTCACGCTACGGTGATTTCGTCGCGAATTCTTCCCGATCCTCTCCTTCCACCGCTCGCCGGTCGCCGGCGCGACGGCCGCGGCGGCGTAACGAAGAACGGTGAACGGGGGGGAAGCGAAGCGTGCAGAAACAAACGGGAAGCCGGGAAAAACAATAATTATTTTCGTGCCACGGTCGCTCGGAATCGTGCGGCGCGCGGCGATAAGGAAATGTGCCGCGCTAGAAAATGAGCGATCGCCGGTGTAATTGACGTTGTTTTTATTTTTCGTTTTATTTTATTTATTTATTTTTTTTTTTCAAGAATTCCAGAGCGCGACGAGGAGAAGAGTCCGCGCTCACGGAGGAGTTCCGCTCGTCCGGGCGGAAAGCTCCTTCTCGCCGAGGGGGAGAAATTCTCTCTGTTTCGGCGTGCCCGTCCGAGATAGAAAGTCGGCTCGCGAAACTCTCGCGTCGGTGATCGGAGACATTTGAGACGTATGTACGTGACTTAAGTTTAACGACGCGCCGCTATTTCCGCGAAGGAAGACGCGTGACACGAGTGTACAGCCCGAGCTGTACACGCGGGGTCATAAAAATGCGCGTGATTCATCTATATCGCCTCGCGTTATTTTTTCCTCCTTTTCCACATAGTTGGCATGATAAAATCCTTGAAAGCGCAGCTCGAGGGAAATGGAGAGCGGAGAGAGAGAGAGAGAGAGAGAGAGAGAGAGAGAGAGAGAGAGAGAGAGAGAGAGAGAGAGAGAGAG
>NW_012027641.1:50787-63990 GCF_000956235.1 Wasmannia auropunctata
AAATTCTGGAAAAATTTCGCTGCTCTTAAAACGGAGACGAGCATTGCAGTTATCCGAACAGCAGCGGTTAGGGGACAGAGCGTGTCCCAAAGTGACGCGCGCGTCGGGAAGAGTGACTTGGTACGCGGCAGCGCGGTACCTCGCGTCAGCTGTCAGGAATTTCGACCTAGTCATCGTCCAATACGCGCGCGTTCGCTCCGTCGTCGGTCCGTCGTGAAAACACGCGCGCGACGCGGCGGGTCGTCGACGCGGAAAACGGCAGCCAGTAAAACTCGCGCGAACTCGGCGCGGAGCTCGCGTTTTCTCTCTCTCTCTCTCTCTCTCTCTCTCAAGGTTCTTTTTTATATAATATTTGCTATGCGGTGGGACGCGGCATTGTCGCAACACATCGCTTCGTTTCGTTACTACTCTGTGTGTGTATTCCGCCTCCCACTCTTCGCGCCTATGTTTCCGGTATTGCGAGCCTCCGACGTGTTCCCCTGTTTCCGGTTTTGGTACTGTAGAAGGCAACCAACCACGACTTTTCTGATATACAAGGCAATATGCTATGGCAATTGTTGCGGGTGTTCCACTGGCGCGACACCATAGCTATTTTTATCTCCTCTCCCTAATTAGATTAGATACACAATCTATATTGCTGTTGTACGTCACGTTTGCCCGATAAATAAATGATGACGGAGGCTTCCTCAAGGCAGCGTTCACGTGGTGATTTATTATGTTCAAATAAAAATTCATCACTTCATTAAAACTGATTGAAGGGCTTTGCAACAAAATTGCGGAGAAAATTAATTCTGAAGTTAAAGTGATGAACTTTAAAGCTGATTTTCTTCGTTTTTTATCCCCACAAGATAGGCTATTCACATCACGGAAAGAACGATTTTGTTGAAAGATCTAAAAATTTGACTGAAAACAGATCTGAAAATTAATTCTTGTTGAATCATCAAAAAATTATGTTGGAATGTTAGAAATTATAAGCATTTCTATGAAACGTTTTGATATTCTAGCAATTATTTTGACTTTATCCAAGTAAATTATTTTGATTATTGAACAAAAATTATTTTCAGATCTGGATTCAGCAAATTGTTCTTTCCGTGCATGCACTGTAATAAACAAATCCTTTAACTATTAATCATTTTATTCAGATAAGTTAATATAATATAATTTTTATTTTTATCTTCAATATTTTACTCCGAAACTAATTTAATGTACTAAATTCGTAATTGGGACGTCAGTATTTGTGATGAAATAATATTATCCGTCCAACAAATGCTGACGGGATCGAGATGAAATTACGGTGTCGAGATGGCTTCCTGTTTCTGTATAGGAAATATAATACCGTTTATTTATTTATGGTAACGACGTGCTGTCAACAGTTTTTCCTTCGCGGTACGTCATCAAAAGCACAATCGATATTTATGTTACACATTGTAGGAAAATTACTTTTGCGGCATTTTCCTATAACGTGCCTCCGTGCTTCCTTTCCGGACGCGACGGCGGCAGCTCGACGCGAAAGCTTTTCCCATCGGGAGGGCTTCTCCCGACATTCACTTTTTACATTAATGCCACGCTGGGAAAACGACAGCTAGATAAAACGCTAATGTCGTATGTAATTTATGAATAAGTAAGAGGATCCATAATTTATGAATAAGTAAAAAAAAAAAAAAAAATCCATAATTTATGAACGCCGTAATTTATGGACGAGCAAAAAGATCCGTGATTTTACTTTTGTCTATTAGAACATTAGTTAACATCGGGGAATATTGGAATAATTCTCTTATCAGAGCGTGACAATTGTCTGAGTTTTCTAAAATGCTTTCACAATGTTTGTTTGATTTACGATATTATTACGCTTTCGTAAGACCGTAATTTAATCTTTATAATATATTTTCAATACCACTACACGGAAAGAACAATTTTGCTGAATTCAGATCTAAAAATAATTTTTGTTCAATAATCAAAATAATTTTGTGCGAAAGTCAAAATAATTCCTATAGAATATCAAAACGTTTTATAGCAATACTTATCAGTTTTAACTCGTAAAGGCTATACGTCTCTTTTGAATGGTTTTGTTTAACACGAAGTTTTGAAAACAATTACGTTCTTTTTTCGAAAATTTAATATTACCAATCGATTGGTCAGAAAATTTTACATTGAGAAACATACATTTTGCTTTAACTTTGCTTCTTATTTTCAGAAGATATAAAACTTTAAAAACGCTTGGTGCGAATTCGCACCCAGGTGTCTTTTACGGGTTAATTTTCCAACAAATTGTTTCAATGATTCAACAAAAAATTATTTTCAGATCTGTATTTAGCAAAATTTTTAGACCTTTCAACAAAATCGTTCTTTCATATACGAATCTCTCTCTCTCTCTCTCTCTCTCTCTCTCTCTCTCTCTCCCGTATTGATTAACAATTTGTGTCAATCTTTTTAGTCTTTAATGGGGTTACGCGTTCGCGAAGTGGCTGCGAAGTAGTCAATTCGATACGAGGCTCGAATGTGTAACGCGAGGACTACTATATCAACACACGCGCGTCAGTGGCACCTGCGCAAGCACGACGACGAACGAGTGAAGAAAATTGCTTTACACCGTCGACGATAAAAATGCGAGACATACAAAGCACCGGGACGCAATTACGGACGCCGCGGCGCGGAGATTATATCTATTGCCTGCTCTACATTTTCAACAATGTGGAAACCACTTGAATTTAAACAAGTTCTTTAAATCAACTTCTGCTTACATTAATTGACGTTGGCGTTAAGCGGCAAATCTTACAGCAGAGAATAAATATTATACACATGGAAAGAACGATTTTATTGAAAGGTCTAAAAATTTTACCAAAAACAGATTTGAAAATAATTTTTTGTTAAATCATCAAAATAATTCGTTATGTTAAAACTGATAAGCATTGCTATAAAACGTTTTGATATTTTAGCAATCATTTTGACTTTCGCACAAAATTATTTTGATTATTGAGCAAAAATTATTTTCAGATCTGAATTCGTCAAAATTGTTTTTTCCGTGCAGATAAAATAAAATAGACTCGAGTGAAGATAAAATAATAAATTTACATTAAAAAAAAATTGAAACTTAAAACTTAAAGCGCAAAAATTGAAACTCGAAAATGCGCGAGTCTCCCTTCGAGATAATACAACGGCACACATTGTCAAGGTAATGACGCTTATCGAAACAAGTGTTTTCAATGGTATCCGAAGGCAAATAGCAAATTAATTGCAGCTGTATTTCATCATAATAAGCAGAACGACGAACGTACAAAAATATCATTGTCGAGTCATACTTTTCCGAGAAAAACTCCGCGGAACTGTACGATCGATTTCCGGGAGCTTGTCCTCTCGGAGCTTCAGAGTATCGCAATTTGTATCGATCAATGTGATGCCGATGCACCGCATCGAGCGCTCGCTGTGTTTGCATTCCACGTTCTACGAGCTCTGTTTCGTCGCTCGTTTCCACGTAACAAGTTTAACAATAGCGCACGATCTAATCGCGACACTCGCGTTGCGCGCCGATGGCAAATCTTGTCGTTTTTTTTCACCCTTTTTGTTAGCCGAGAGGAAAGCCAGCTAAGCGAGAAATCGATACTAATTTTGCCGCGGGCGACGTTCGTAATTAGGACGATTCATTGCGGGCCGCGTTTTCGACGATGATTCAAGTGGCGTGTGCATTGAGAGAAAAATATTTTGTATTTGTGACTATATAATTGCATGGTAAAAAAATTATGATAAGCACTATTTTTATAGTTATTATTACTGTAATGTTAATAATAATAACCTTGTACCTATGTATAATTCTACTACACGGAAAGAACGATTTTACTGGAAGGTCTAAAAATTTTGCTACATATAGATTTGAAAATAATTCTTGTTGAATCGTCGAAATAATTTTGTTGGAAAGTCAAAAGTGATAAGCATTTTTAGTTTTTCAACAAAATTATTTTGGTATTCTAGCAATCAGTTTGACTTTTCAATAAAATTATTTTGATTGTATAATAAATTATTTTCAGATCTGAATCCAGCAAAATTGTTCTTTCCGTGTAAATATGAACAAATTTTATTATAAATTATAATAATTTCAAATATCAATATAGTAAAATATCAAGAGATATATATGACAAATGAAATAAATATTTTTACGTAGCAAATGCAATTGCAATTATAGTGAGTATAATTATTCGCTTAACATTTGCTTACTATATTTATATTGTAGTAATAACTAAAAAATAAGTAAACGAAAAAATAATAATATCCAATCACAATGTATAATCATAATGCATTGTTAAAGCAGCTATAATTTGCATGAGTAATTAGAATTTTACAGTTGTCCCCGAAATTCACTATAAATTATACAGTCAAACCTCGATAATTCGAATCTCAAGAGCTATAAAAATCTTTGAGTTATATAGAAGCTTGGACTTATCAAAGTTTGAGTAAAAGAGAATCAACATGAAAATTCGACTTACAAAGAGTTTATAATTTTCCGATTATAATGGCTTTTAAAGAAAAAAAAATACAAGTAGTTTTCGAGTTGCAGAGGTTTGAGTTATCGAGGTTAGACTGTAGTTAAATTATGGTTATTCCAAAAAAACTATATTTTTCTCTCGGTACGGCCTCTCGCGCGCCTATAATGTTGGCGAACGAACGGTGTTGCCGGTGTCGCCAGATCCACACTAAGTTTCTAATCCGGGCTCAGGCTGCATTTCGCATTCACGCGGGGAGATTATCCGCGTTGAATTTTCTTTCACAATTAACGTTCTCCCCGTTGAAGTTGAACGATTTTATTGGCTATACAGACATATTTGCGCGGCGCGCGACGAGCTGACGATGTCTCGCCGCCTGACGTAATTCCAGTAGCCAAAGGGGACTGACCCTCCCAAATATGATGAGACAGCATTGACATGCATGCGCCTTTCAATTTCTATTACGATGCTCGCGCGAAGCCGCGCAATCGGAATACAGTATTGATGCATACTAATGACTCGTTTATTATGCGGAAAATAATCGAGTAATGCATTGAAAATTCGTGCGAAATCAATCCGTATTGAATCACTCGGGTATGAATATGTAGTGACGATCTTCGACGTCCATCACGTCAAATTTCATGCTGCTCCGGCAAAGCGAATGATGGGGGAGAGAAAGAAATATTTGTGCACGCGAATAAATATTATTTGTGCACAGTAGAAAATATTTTGTACTCGCAGTTTTAAGAAACAGTTCCCTCAAACGTTTGTTGAATTTTTAATGTATCCAAGTATATTAAATTAACACTATGTGATTGTGTTAATTTGAATATTTTGTGTTAAATTGATATTTAACATTACCTAATGTTAAAATAACAGAATGTAATGTTTAACATTATTTAATGTTATAATAATGCAATTTATGAGTAAAAACAGCTTTGGCCAAAAATATTAGGCATCTTATTAAATAATTATTATTTAACGTTTTAATTTAAAAAAATTGATTTATTATAGTATTTCTTGTGAAGTATATTTTGTTTCAAGAATCTTTAAATTAGCATATAATGTCAATAGAAAGTAGTACAAGTAAAAACATATATATAGGTGCCTAATTTTAGTCAAGATTGTATATATAGCCAAAAATAATGTAGTTTTGAAACATAAATTTTCCAAGATGAACGAATAAAAGATTAATGTAGGTGTTAATTTAACATATTGTAAATGTTAATTTTATTAAAGAAATATGCTCCCACAATTGGTTTCCAAATTGTATCAGAGTGTTGTATTAATTTTCATATTTGTAAATAATATTTGAGTTACTCTCTAACATGTTCGCTTTTTGTGTTAAATTAACACAAAAACTTGAATAGGGTCGTTTGGGACCTGATGTGAAATGTAATTAAATTTAACATAAATTTTTCAACTGTGTATAAATATCTGAGCAAATTATCGTTGATTGAGCAATCGTTTCGATTGGATTGAGAAATAATAAAGTATACGTCTACGCGTTTGACATTCGAAAATCATGTGTTATGATCCGTGGACTTTTATTTTCAAACAATTACTCGCAAGTTATGTAAGCCGTATTTCGCAGATAATGAGAGTGCAGCGAGGCGTCATCGTTACTCAATGAAATAAATAGCAAACACATGATAATACGTAACGACGATAAACATCTCGTTCCGAAAACGGTTGCCAGGCCGTTAAGTCTGCATAAGTCGTCTGCGAAGGCGACAAACGCGCGACAGGCCGCGATCGATAAAATTGTAATTAGTGTACGCGAATCGCGCGATTGTCTGCCTGTCGTGAGAATGTGATACGCATCAGGAAAGCCCGCGGAGAGCTATTTTCAGCTCGAAATGCGTTACGTATCCGCCAATTATGAATTAGCATACCTAAGAAATTCAATGAATATTTCCATTGAATCTCTTATCAGCTGCGTGTTTCACTGCTAAATATTCGCGTCGTGTTTTCCCCGCGTCCATTAATCTGAAAATAACGTGATCTTAAAAGTATAATTGGAGTACGCCGGAAGAAACGCGACGGTCAAGAATAATTTCTCTCGCCAAGGTGTATTAATAGCAGGGGTCGATAAAACAACTGATACAACTTATTTAAAATAACAAATATAAAACAGATTCCAGAAACTTATTTGAAATAAAATATCGCCAATAAAAAACTGATACGACTTATTTAAAATGAAAACAAAAATATAAATTAATAGATTCCAAAAACATATTAAAAATATTAAATGAGAAATAGATCAGAAGAAATTATTTAAAATAATAAATACCAAATAAAATTCTTTTACCTTTTTTATTTAAAATACATATTTAAAATAATTTTTTTTTAAATACGACCGATCCTTGATAAGCAGAAGTCGGTAAAGTAACCGATATAACCTTAAAATAACAAATATAAAATAGATTCCAGAAACACGACTTATTTAAAATGTGAAAAATATAAAATAGATTCTAAAAACAGATTTAGAATATTAAATATAAAATAGAATAATAAAAGAATAAAATAGAAATATAAAATAGAAGAAGAATAAAGAATAATATTTATTATTTAAAATAATATATATATAGTATAAATAAAATACTAAATAAATCTTTTACTTTTTGTTATTTAAAATACATATTTTAAATAATGTCATTTTAAATACGACCGACCCCTAATTAATTGTATTCAGAAAATCCCCGAGAGATGTATAATTTCAACGAGAAATACGATGCGCCGCGTCAAAATTTACATTCAGAAAAGAGAGACATCGGTTCGCTCCCTCCCCTCCCAAAAAAGAAAGGAAAACACATTTCTATACATATGTTCGGTGTATTAACGGCTGAATACACGGACGGTGATAATCGAGTGGGCTCCTCGCGAAAGACGTGCAGTGCCTATTGGAGTATTCACTATATATACAGGTACGACGAGTAGATATTTGTACAGGTGCGCAAACCGACTCTATATAATGTGTCTTACTCGCCCAAATACAATATCCTTTTCCCCTATATATGATAATGTACAAGCCACAAATGCCGCACGCGCGCGCGCGAAATCCGCGCGACGGCGGGCGTTCGAGTGGCGCTAAATCCCTGCACCCGGTCGTGTTTGCGAGGAGCAATCGAACTGTGACGATATATGATACACTCGAGGTGTGTGTAGCGCCGTACGAGCGGAAAAAGAAGAAAATAATTGCTGTCATTCCCGTCCGTTACGTAAGCCCTCGACGCGACGGTAGGAATACGACGGTCGCGGATCGACGGCCGCGGGGATTATAACTCCGTGAGCTGCGTCTCCGCGCACGCAAGAGAGAGAGAGAGAGAGAGAGAGAGAGAGACGATACCTCTTATACTTGGTGCGACTTTGACGATTGAATTTATGTCCAACCGCGCGCGGAGATCGAACGCGCGGGTAGGTATATATCGCCGACCTTCTAGGAAACGATAAAAATACCGGTTGACCGCCCTCCCCCCACCCCTTTGCCTCGCCGGGGCGACCCGCGAAATTACGATCGGCGATACACCACACGTGCGGAGCTACGGGCGGCCGATAAGAGCGGAACAATAACTAATAATAAGTACGCGGCGCGGAGGCGTGGAAACGCGACGTTAATGATTGGGATTAATTTGTCGCGAGGCGACTCGCGATGCCGCGTGTGTGCAGCAGCCGCAGCATTGAGAAAGGTAATTCCGTGACGTGAAAGGGCCACGCGCGCGCGGAGAGGAATTGCGACCGTGTCCCCGTTTTGACGCGCGCCGATCGAAGAACACGCTGCATGCTGCATGCAGCGAGAATGAAAGGAGCATGTGCGCGCGCGCGCGCGCGCGCGCGGCCATTGTTACACGCACTCGTCTAGTCTCTCGCGCGCGAATGCAACGAGCGATGAAAAATTATAGCTTCCGTCGCGTAGGATGGCAAGAATAGATATGTAATACGCGCGGGGTGAGGCTCCCCTTTCCGAGCGGAGGAACCAGACGCGACGCGGCCGTCCGACTGTGCGGCTGGCGGAAGAATTATCGGCATGACGCTCGTGACGCGTTTTCGTCCCCGACTCGACGAGGCGCTATCATGTAAATTTGTCGGCTTCCTCATTTCCTTAAGCTTAATTAGCGCAAGTTGCAAGCGTGTCACCGTGAGCGCGTTGATAAACGACAATGTGGCGCGATGCATGCATATGCAAGCGTGTACCTATACGCGCCCGTTATTATTCATAATTCAACGGCTGTCATGCACTTTCTTTGAAGAGCTGAAGATATGCATTAAGTTTAAAAAAAATAGCGACTGATTGAAAAAAAAATACACGGTAGAAAAAGGGATTCGACTTTAGACTGGAATTCATTTTGATGAAAACCTTATTTTGAATTTCCAACGCGGTCAATTTAAATATTACATTTTAACTTGTAAATTCGACTATATATAGTTATATCGGTTGAGAATTAAAAAAGTTGCAAATAAAAGTTGTAAAATATATATGACATTTTAATATCAAATATCGCACTCTGTTATCGCGCGGTACGGTTCTTATCGGGAACGTGTAAGAGACAGAAATGTATTTTCCAATGACATTCAGTCGATAAATTTCATGCGCGTTCCTTGCATTTCGCATAAAATGAGGCTCGTAAAAATAACACTTCTAAGAATGGTATTATAAAAATAGTAAAATAATATTGTAAAATAAATGTATAAACCATTCGCAGCGTAATAGATAAAGGAAATAATAATAAGGTATTCCCTCGGTGTTTAAAAATATATCCTCAATGCACCGGTGATATATTCCTGACGGCACTGAACGGGCCGTCGACTGTCTCTTCGGATTTGACACGAATACTCGAATAACGCGGAGGATTGCGGACGTACCTACGTGCGGCCCTCAAAAGGACGTAGGCGTCCCTACGATCCCCAACGGAGCCTTCCTTTCGTTCGAGATCGTGAACGGGCGCACTTTTCCTCGAGAACGTATATAATAAGATGTCACGTAGGCGCAAGTAATTCGTGAGCGGCGTATATATACGGGCGGATAGAGGACGAGCGCGTCCGTTTTCGAAGTGGCTCCGCAAAGTTTAAGAAATCGCCATTATTCTCATTTACAAGAAAATTCTCAACGTCAAAATTCATCGCGGCTTTTCCTGCCTGTCGGACGAATCGGTTTATATACACGGAAAAAACGATTTTGTTGAAAGGTTTTAAAAATTTTACTGAAAATAGATCTGAAAATTAATTCTTGCTCACGGAGAGAATTTCCTTTTAAAATTTACATAATCATATTAATCGTGGGGCAATACAGTATTTCGGCAAATTTCACTGTGCACTACAATAAATTTGTTATAGTATATATTTAAAAAAATAATGAAAATCACATAAAAGTTCTTGAAATACTATATATTGTTCTATGATTAACATGGTTTTCAGGATAAATTTTAAAATAAAATTCTCTCCGTGTTGAATCATCAAAAAATTTGGTTGGAATGTTGAAAATGATAAGTATTTTACTAAGAAAACGTTTTGATAGTCTAGCAATTATTTTAATTTTCCCATAAAATTATTTTATTATTTTGATTGTGGAACAAAAATTATTTTCAAATCTGCACGGAGAGAATTTTTTTTAAATTTTTCCTGCAAATCATGTTAATTGTGAGACAATATAGTATTTAGGCAAATTTTACTGTGCACTACAATAACTTTTACTGTATTTTACTACTGTAAAATTTATTGTAGTGCACAGTAAAATTTGCCTAAATACTATATTGTCCCACAATTAACATGATTTGCAGGGCAAATTTTAAAAAATTCTCTCCGTGTGGATACTGCAAAATTGTTCTTTCCGTGTACCTATGTATATAAGGGTTGCGCGCACTCACCGGCTCGGTCATGTAGGACTCCCACAACTCCTTGAGGTCGCCCGTTCCCACGTCGTAGAACGCCATGATTCCTTCGTTTCCTTTAGCTTTCCGGATAATGCGAGCGTCGTCGTCGTCGGTCAGAGGAACATGGTACTCGCCCCATGGAAGGACGAAATTAAAGCGCCGACATGCCGTCGCCGAGACGAGAGAATCCAGTTCCTTTGATGATCAAGCGCGTAATGCCTGAAAGCGAAGATTGTCTCGTAATCTCGTGATCTGACATTATTGCGGATATCGCTAATTGTCTCCTTCGTTTACCAAATTGGCGAGGGAGGAATCCGCGAATATGTACGGCGCGCCGTTTAATTACACTGATTGCGTTAACGAGATCTCGAGATTTCCCCGCGCAAGGATCTCCCTTAAGGGTATATAAAGATACACGGAAAGAACAATTTTGCTGGATCCAGATCGGAAAATAATTTTTGTTCAATAATCAAAATAATTTTGTTGGAAAGTCAAAATGATTGCTAGAATATCAAAACGTTTTATAGCAATGCCTATTATTCTTAACTTTCCAACAAATTATTTCGATTACTGAACAAAAATTATTTTCAGATCTGTGTTTAGCAAAATTTTTAGCTTTCAACCTTTCAACAAATTAATTCTTTCCGTGTAGCAAAAATCTTTTCTCGAGATTAAAATAGGAGCTTGCTATTTGCATGAAGGTGGCAGAAAATAAATTCAATGTTATATCCGTAATTCGATTAAAATTAGATGGAGAAGAGCGAGAGATAAGAGAAATATCGCGCTTTCGCGGTGTATAAATAAAATCAAGGACGGAGAAAGAGAGAGAGAGAGAAAGAGAGAGGGAGAGAGAAAGATGCGAGGTATATGCAAGTCTCGCTCGATAACCGACAGGCCGGAAAGGTTTATTCGAGTGTCATTAAAAAGAGCCAGCCGGATGCGTCGGATGCTGATCCGGTAAAGAGGATATCGATAAACGAGCGCGACTTATGTAAGATTACAGTATGCGAACACATGCGCGCATCCGTGACCTCACGCGCCGCATGTACGGTATCGCCGCGTGTGTGTCGTATTGTATTATCTGCTGCGGCCGGTTTTGCGTTTAATGCCTCTTGTCCTATATTACGGGATGATGCATAGCCGCGTTACGAGTCGCGGTTTCCAACGAGTTCAATGGACCTGCCTCTGTGGGCTAAGTGTATCAGTAAGAGAAAGAGAAAAGGAAAGAGAACGAGATATATAAAGCGTTTATTACTGCTGTGGGTTTATTATTCTAGGGCAAGCCCTCTGAGAACAAATCACAAGCAAAATAACGGAAAATCAAGAGATAACGATGTACAAAATACAAAAGAACACAATCTAACGAAAGATTGATAAAGTGACACAGAGAACACCAGAAAAATAAATGCGAGATAGATAAAAAAAAAACAGAAAAAATAAATTTAGAAAATAATGCGATTATAAATTAGTTATTAGAAGATTCGAACACGGAAAGAACGATTTTGTTGAAAGGTCTAGAAATTTTACTAAATACAGATCTGAAAATAATTTCTTGGTGAATCATCAAAATAATTTGTTGGAATGTTAAAATGCTGATAAAAGCATTGCTAGAAAACGTTTTGATATTCTAGCAATCATTTTGATTGACTTCCGCACAAAATTATTTTGATTATTGAACAAAAATTATTTTCTCGATCTGAATTCAGCAAAATTGTTCTTTCCGTGAAGAAAAAAAGAAAATGAAAATAAATATAATATATAAAAGTAAAGGAAGCGGAGGAAGGAAGAGGAGGAGAGGGAAGAGAGAGAGAGAGAGAGAGAGAGAGAGAGAGAGAGAGAGAGAGAAAGAGAGAGAGAGAGAGCTGCTTCTCTGTTGCATCGGAAACGCACACAACATTGCGAAGAGAAGTTACACGATACATGCATTAACTCGTAATCCTTTTTCGCAAGTGCTTATCATAATTACGCGCGGTTTTCTTTTGCCAATAAAAACGCAATTAACGGAAACAGTTACGTGTTTAGGTGCAAATTACATGAAAACTTTTAATACGTCGAGCAAAAATAAACCTTTATAAGATAAGATTTATCACAAATCGAGAGTTATCTCGCGACCACGAGTATCTCGGAGTATGAAGTTCAATTGAACCTGCACTTCCCGCGCGCACACGACACTCGCACGCGCGACAACCAGCGCGTTCAGAAATCACGGCGGAGGCACGTCGAGAATTCTAATCGGTCTCTCGCTCTCGGAGAAAGAAATTAGCTCGTTACGTGACGCGCGCGCCATAATATGCGACGTAAAATTCCGTCCTCTAAAATCTCTGGGTTCTTCCTCTCGCGACTGTAACCGTGGTTGGATACTTTTTGCGCGCGCGAAGATAAGAGATGATTTCCGATGATAAAAAAACAGCGCCCTCGTCTATGCATAAGTTATAAGGAATTATTAAGTGGTCTTCGCGCGCGGACGAGGCTGCCGGGCTGCTGAAAAAGCTGATGTCACATCGCAACGTCATGTGGCTGTGTGCGATGCGCCGCGGATTAAACGTGCGCGTCGATGTTATACTGTACAGGGCTGGGCAAAATACACCATTAAAGTATTTAAAATACAAAATACAAAATACTGGGAATATCTTAGTATTTTATAAATTACAAAATGTAAAATACTTTTAATCTTTGTAATACAATTTGTAATACAAAATAAAAATACTTTCAATCTTTCGATTTGAAATACAAAATAAAAATACTTTCAATCTTTCGATTTGAAATACAAAATACTTTTTAATTTAATCTTTCAATAATAATAATATATAATATTAAATTCCCCCTTCAACAGTTCCCTCTCCGCTTTTAGAGAGAGA
>NW_012027641.1:69321-70235 GCF_000956235.1 Wasmannia auropunctata
CTACACACTACACACACACACACACACACACACACACACACACACACACACACACACACACACACACACACACACACACACACACACACACACACACACACACACACACACACACACACACACACACACACGCACACACATATATGCGTTTTCTCCGATCGCGCGTTTATACATATTTTATAATAATCGTCCGCGGCGAACGATCTACGGAAATTATCTCTTTCTCTCTCTCTCTCTCTTTCTCTCTCGCGTGCGGCCGCAACTTTTAACGCGGAATTGGCATGGGGGTCTGCTGTCGCGTTCCCCCCTCCCCTCTCTCCTCCTTGTCAATAGACCATATAATCGCGTGCGGAAAAAAGAAAGGAGAAATCAATTCGAGAGTCGCACGAAGGACGCGCGCATCGCGCCGTCCGTCGTTATTTTTAACCCGCCGCTATTTTTGCGGCGTGTCTGCACGCGAAATGACGCACGAGTCTATAGGGGATTAATTTTTCAAAATAAAGATTTTTATTAGATCTTTTGCTCTTTACAATGTATATGTATGTACTCGCGATATCACTCGTATGTCGGTATATATATACCTATGTATATCGTGAGTCGAGTTCACACACCAAGTAGTAGAAAATTTGTGTATTACCAATTTACACGTGCGCTCCTTTCTGCGAAACAGAATTCTACGTGCATGCTCGTGTATTATTCTTTTTTCTCATTTTTTGTCTTTTTTTTCGTATCAGGTACAATACAAAGGCTGAACGAAATATGATCGTGTGCGATTTGTTCGGATTAAAATCATCCTCTCGACAGCGGGTGTTTAATCATTTCAAAATCGTATGTCTCTGCTCTTCTTCACTCGTGCAGTACTTCTTATACACAAAGTAACTTACAAGATATATGTATATATATATATATATATA
>NW_012027642.1:0-649 GCF_000956235.1 Wasmannia auropunctata
AGTACAGCGATTTGTATTTAAAAACAGACGTCTTGTTGTTGGCTGATATCTTTGAAAATTTTCGCGATAGTTGCATCGGAAGTTATGGACTTGATTTTGCATACTATTATACTCTACCAGGATTTACGTGGGACGCGATGTTAAAACATACGCGAATCAATTTTGAATTGCTTAATGACATTGACATGGTCATGTTCGAACGCGGTATACGCGGCGGTCTGAGTCAATGTTCCAAGAGATAAGCGCGAGCCAACAATAAGTACATGCAGTCACACGATCCATCGAAACCGTCGTCGTATTTAATGTATTTCGATGTAAACAATTTATACGGCTGGGCAATGTGTCAACCATTACCGTTCAGAGATTTTCAATGGGTCAACGATGTAACAAATTTTAATGTTATGGATGTTGCATTAGATTCCCCGATAGACTACATTCTAGAGGTAGATTTGGAATATCCGCAAAATCTTCACGACGCGCACACTGACCTACCATTCTGTCCATGCGCGATAAGCCGCCCGGCAAGCGACAGAACAAGCTCCTCGCAACCGTATACGATAAGAAGCGTTACGTCATACATTATCGCACTCTGCAACAGTGTACTCGTCACGGTCTCCGTATCTCAAAGATTCATCGCGTATTGCAATTA
>NW_012027642.1:12892-13551 GCF_000956235.1 Wasmannia auropunctata
CATTTCTCGCTGTTCATAATTGCTATATTATATGCTTTATTATTTTTTTTTATATACTGTCCTAAAATGGCAAAAATTTTATATACTGTCCTAAATGTCAACTAAGTTTATCTGGGTATTACTTAAGTTATTGTCTATAATATAAATATCATTTTTGATTAGATTTCTATGGATATCAATTGATTTTGTATTATATAGTTCAGAGACTGTTTCACAGACAGATTCTACTGTCACATTGTTGTTGGCAAATTTATTCAGTATAAACTTTCCATGTTCGCAATCTTGGTTTTTTAAAAATAAACGCCATTTTTCTTTTCAAAGCAAGTTATTATTAGAAAAAAGCACATCAATATAACTTTTCTCGAAATATTCAATTAAAACCCTGGTGTGAATATTTTATGATCGCACGCAATATTACAAAATTTTTATCAAGTCGGATACCGAGTAAAGAGCGCTTATATATATACCTTCTCGTAGTTTTTTATGAATTTTTTCTATTCATCGCTGTTTATAATTTGTATATTATATCCTTTATTATTATTTTCTATAAACTGTGCTAAAATGTTAATTAACTGTAACTCGGTAGCAAATAAATTATTGTCTATAATATAAATATCATTTTGAATTAGACTATTATGGAAGATCGGAAGAGCACACGT
>NW_012027643.1:0-457 GCF_000956235.1 Wasmannia auropunctata
GTGCTCTTCCGATCTATTTAAAGTACTTTAGAAGAATTTACTAATTGTAAGCACAATGATATTTATTTATATTTATACGTGAAATAGTATTTACTTTTTAATAATACTGGATTAATGACAAAATACAGTCAGTGTTCTAAGAATATACTTCTTATTATAAAAAGTAACAACGAATAGAAACAAATTCATTTATTTTGTATCAAGTTAGTTGCATAAAGTTAATCGTGAAATAGAGAAAACGAAAAATCGAAACATCAAAATAAAACTTTATAATTCTATAATATCTAGCCACTTAATTGCAAAATCTTTAGAGAATGTGCTCATAATTGAATGAAGGTATTATATATGTTTAATTATACATTTCTTAAATTATGCGTTAAAAATTGAGTTAGCTCTTCGTAATGGACCGATAAGATGGTTTTGAAAAATCAGAAAAGAATATTTTTTTAAGTATCAA
>NW_012027643.1:5756-14851 GCF_000956235.1 Wasmannia auropunctata
CGTGTGCTCTTCCGATCTAGCATATAACTTATTATGTTAATAACTTTTTAATAAACAATGAGCGACAGGAAACGTCAGTGACCTTGAACTTCTTAAGGGTCAAGGTCAAGATCAAAATCAGTCGGAAGTCATTTGGGGCTGACTGTGTAAAAGTAAACATTTACCTTAATTATAACTTAATTTTATTAGTTTTTCGTTTCTATGTAACTTTTAACGTAACTAAATTAATTTTAACTTTAATTTTAATTTATTTAAGGCGATGCCGGAAGGTCGAAAAAATTTGCACGAGGTCGACAGAATAGACTCGGTGTCAGTAGTATCTCTAAATGAACTTCATATAATATCTTTTATCTTACTCAAACACGTGCAATGTCCTTATCTAACTTATTGAAGTGCTATTTGTTGCAAAATCCGACACTTTACTGCTAGACACAATTTTTGCTGTCTTTACCTTAGCTAAACGTGCGAATTATCATAAATTACAGTTGGAACGATAAATCTTTTTCTACGCTTTTAATCAAAAGCGTTGGTTTAGCTCAAAAGGTCTTGTATTATTTGTTCCTGTAATCCGAAGGGGGCGAGCTACTTATTTTGTACATATGAGTTACAGAACTTTTATACCAATGAAATGTTTACCTCAGGTGATAGGTTACGATAACTGTACGACCCCAAAAAAGGTAATTTTTTAATTTTTTGTCGTTTTTACTACAAAAAAATAGCTCGTCCCCTTACATTTTATGTCTATTTCAATCCTGTAAAAGCGATTTTAATTCCGTTCAGTATTTTCGAAGTTATCGTTCCAACTGCAAATGTCGATATTCCAGCATCGCCTTAAGAAGAAACTAACTTATCCAACCTATTATTATCAATGGGCTTTTTCGGTACTCAGAAGCCATTTTTTTATCTTCAATTTAAATGTTCGATCCTAATCATTTTCCGTAGATTTTCCGGGTGACAGAACAGAAGCCAGAGAAACATCCATAGCTTACAAAAAACGAGAATGAAACCCTTTAAATAGAAAAGGATAAGAACACTGCATCTGAACAGTGACATAACATTTTACGTGTTACAATTATTCAACATTTTTTAACATGTAACAATTTTTTGTTAATTTTCTACAATTTAAAAATAAAAAAGAAAAAAATTTGAAAGAAACTTCTGTTTACACATTCGCAGATTTTAAGTGAAAAATTATTCAAATTGTTCTTATGCAACACGTGTCTATTATATTAATTATTCCAGATTTGCTTTACAATATGTCTTCGAGTAAGAAATTTGTGAAATCCATTTTGCAGATACTGTATTATGTCTCATCCTTGTGTTTGAGACGACACTGATTGTTGATAATCAGCCAACACGCCGTGGGTACACGAGCAGAGAATATCGAAAGAACACTGAGTGGGCCCACCACAAAAGCCCACAATCATGACAGAAGCATCACGAGATCCTGAGATGGCTGATTCAGAAAATACAGACAACGGCAGGACAACGTTGAATTTGACTTGTCCGACGACAAACAAAAGTAAACGGCCCCTTCCGGATCGTGGAACATGGAGCACCAAACTGGATTTTATCCTTAGTGTGGTAAATGCATTCTCAACAACCGACAAACCCTATCAGCACAGAACGTTGAAAGAATGTTGCTGAGACATTGCAATATTGAATGTTGGGAATGTTTTTTCAACGTTGAATCTATGTTGAATTTTCTATATTGATTGTTAATGTTGCTGCAACGTTGAATCTATGTTGAATTTTCTATATCGATTGTTAATGTTGCTGCTTTCGTTGAATCTATGTTGAATTTTCTATATTAATTGTTAATGTTGCTGCAACGTTGAAATTATATAGAACAAATTATTATCTTTTAAAACAATTAATAAAAAACATTGCATTGAAAAAAATAATATATATATCTTTTATTAAATAAAGAATAAATTTTTAAACAAATAAAATTTTAATAAACCATGTATTTTTTAATTATATTCTAAAATTTTATGGTCTATGTTCGAAGTATAAGCAAGTAATTTTGTTAATTTTGTTAAATATGAACAAATTTACGTAAATAGAAACTATCACGATTTTAACTTGATTTCCTAACGAGGCTCATTTACGAACAATATTTAAATCTTTACGCAGAAATCGATGTTGGTTTTTTATTATCGATCATGTTATTGTATGTTAATATTTATAAAAAGATATATTTTCGTTTTTTTGATAATTTTATTCATCTGATCTATCACGAATATATATCCATGATATAAATATTAAGTAATCATGGATCATCACGAAGTGTCTGCAATTCCCGATCACAGAAGTTAAGCAACGTTGGTGGCGGTCGTAGCTTAGATGGGTGACCGTTGGATCTGAATATTAGTTTAGAAGGAATTAATCCCTTGGAAACACCGCATACGTAAATTATTATTTTTTAACGTTTTATAATGGTTTTTATTTTAGTTTCATAAAAATCGAATAGATATCTAATAAATATTATTATTTTGTGTGGATTAAATTAATAATGAACAATGTTGAATTACAATGTCTTACAAATGTTCTAAAAACATTTCAATTTCAACGGACATTAGATGTTTCTGCAATATGTCTCTTCAACGTTGAATCCATATTTTAAAACGTTGATTTAACATTCGCAATGTTATAATTCAACGTTTCTGAAATATTGATTCAATATGTGTGTGCTGTATGGGTTATTTTCTTTAAGCATATCATCTGTTATATTAATATCAGCAAGTATTATTATTGATCAAAAGTATCAGATTAATGAAATATTACAAGCAAAATATTTTGAATTTCTAAAGATATTTCTATGATCAAACTCAAAGAGATCGAATATATGTAAAAAAAACAGTTATTCGTTAAAAAAATATAAAGATATCTCTATTATTAACACTAATTATATTTTAATATCCATCATTTCTTCAAGGTTGGCTTGGCAATCGGTCTTGGTAATGTCTGGCGATTTCCATATCTATGCTATAAAAATGGCGGCGGTGCTTTTCTAATTCCCTACTTTTTGACGCTGTTTCTGGCCGGTATACCCATGTTCTTCATGGAGCTGGCTCTTGGACAGATGCTCACAGTGGGCGGCCTCGGAGTCTTCAAAATAGCGCCGCTCTTCAAGGGCATCGGTTATGCCGCCGCCGTTATGTCCTGCTGGATGAATGTCTATTACATCGTTATCCTAGCCTGGGCAATTTTTTATTTTTTTATGTCAATGCGTAGTGGTGAGCACACTTTGAATTTATCTACACCGAAAAATTCTCTCTCATATTATATTCATTGGATATCTTACATCTTCATAACGATGAAAAACAAAAGCAAAGGACTTTACTGAGCGAACTGTCTTGTACAATTCACAGAATTGCCTTGGGGAAGCTGCAACAATGACTGGAACACTAAGAACTGTGTAAATCCTTACGATAGAAGTTCGTTGTTTTGCTGGAACCAAATCTCGGCGAGAAATGGTAGCGTCATCAGGATGTGTACGCTCAATCATGTTAATGTGACAGTGACCGAGCTTACGGATCCTGTGAAGGAGTTTTGGGAGTCAGTATAATTAAATACAATTTTTTTCATTTATTTTCGAATACGTGACGCGCGTAATTTAATTGTGCATTTCTATCATCCGGCCTTACATCAAGTAAATACTTTTAAAGTAGAAACTTTGATATTATTATTACATTATTTAATCTTAACAATTACGCAACTGTTTCTATTTTGCAGGCGTCGAGCGTTGCAGATCAGCGACGGTATTGAATCCATGGGCAATATTAGATGGGAATTGGCGGGTACGTTGTTATTAGTGTGGATAATGTGCTATTTTTGCATCTGGAAAGGTGTTAAATGGACCGGAAAAGTCGTTTATTTCACATCTCTCTTCCCATACGTGTTGCTCACTGTTCTTCTAATACGTGGCATTACATTGCCCGGTGCTATGGAAGGCATTCGATTTTATATTAGTCCAAACTTGTCTAAGCTTCGGGAATCCGAGGTGAGTTATCTTTTTTTTCATTTACTAGCACTTAAAAAACTTGTCCCTAAAACGTTTCTATAAATATTAATATAGTTAATTTAAATTAATTTTACCAAAATAATTTTATTGTATTTTATATATAGCGACGTATAATTAATTGTAAGGTTTATATCCCCATATTATATTAATTGTGTTTTCACTCAGATTTTTAATAATATTTTTTAACTTTATTTTATAGATACGTTGCAAAGAGAAGATAATATATATATATTTTATAAAAAAAGATTTTTTAATAGTATTTTAACAATATTTGAGATAGAGTATTCTGAGCACACTTTAAGAATATTCTAAATTCTTTTTTTCACATTTTTATTTTTTTTCTCATTTTCAATGTTTTTATATAAAATGAAATTCATAGGTGTGGATCGATGCAGTGACACAAATCTTTTTCTCGTACGGTCTCGGACTCGGCACTCTAGTGGCTCTCGGCAGTTACAATAAATTCACTAACAACGTCTATAAGGATGCTCTGATTGTTTGCTCGGTCAACTCATCCACCAGCATGTTCGCAGGCTTCGTGATATTCTCGGTGGTTGGTTTCATGGCGCACGAGCAGCAGAAACCGGTCGCCGAAGTGGCCGCTTCCGGACCAGGGTTGGCCTTTTTGGCTTATCCATCAGCTGTTCTTCAACTACCAGGCGCGCCAGTTTGGTCGTGTCTATTCTTCTTCATGCTGCTGTTGATTGGACTCGACTCCCAATTCTGCACAATGGAAGGCTTCATTACGGCTATGGTATTCTCTTGAAAAGCACGCCAATTTTATTTTTCATACTTGGACTTTCTCACTCATCACCTAATACTCAATAAAAAGTTATTAAGATTCGAAAACTTATATTTTTATCTACTTTGACCGAATAGATTTATTTTCTACTTACTGTTAGTTATACATATATTTACATATCGGTCAATTTTTATTTATTATTATTTATTTATTTTATCTAAAAAAATTCTCTTAAATTCTGTTGGTTATTGCGATAAATGCCTCAGTGGTAAAAACGTCATGAATGTAGAAATTAAGGTTCGATCAAGTTTAAACCTTGACTCAGGGTGATATTTTTCGCAATAAATTTTTTACTGTATTTTTTTAAAGATGCATTAGCATTAATATTAATAAATTGTTTGTCAATTTAATTCGTAGTATTACTTTAGCTTTAATTTAAAATTGTCTTCAACTTTCTTAATATGGCATCCGATTCCTTTGTGTGGATCTGGTACGAGTTCAGGACTGT
This sequence comes from Wasmannia auropunctata, assembly GCF_000956235.1. Lineage (NCBI taxonomy): Eukaryota > Metazoa > Arthropoda > Insecta > Hymenoptera > Formicidae > Wasmannia > Wasmannia auropunctata. The sequence continues at coordinate 11,034 of NW_012027643.1, forward strand.
GTTCTAAGACAAATAACAAATAACAAAAAAAATAACTTTTTTCGAATACGAGAATGAGACTAGTCATTTCTAGTAGTTTTTTAGACGTTGGATCCGGTTATAATATTCGATTGTTAATTACTCCATCGCGTCCATTTTAAAAAATTTGCACTTAAAGTTGCAAAAAGAGCTATTTTTATTTGTATTTTGTCATGTTATAACTTTGACATATAACGTGATAAAGAAATTTTTGCAATCAAACTTAAATATGTTGTAAGATTTTCAATCTTCAAAAGAAATTTTTTGTCGGCTATGATTAACCTTTTAAGGGCGGGGAAAAATGAGTTAAAATCGACTTCTTTTTAGACGTGAAATTTATAAATAAATTCAATGAATTTCTCATATGGAATCTCCTGACTGCTGATCGAAATATCGACCAGCCCCGCTCGTAAAGGGCCAATCCAATGTAAAATTTTAGCTTGAAGGTTTGAGAGTATTTTCCTACGTAATTTGATGCGCTGAATACGGGAAAAATAGTGAAAAAAATCCTGGTGGCATTCTTGACCTTGAAAATCGCCATTTCAAGGTTAAAATTTTTTTTAATAAAAGAAATAGCGATTTTCAAGGTCAAGGATGCTTCCAGGAATTTTTACACTATTTTTCCCATATTCAACGCATAAAATTTTCCCTGAAAAAACATCCAAAATTATGTGTCTCCTAGGTGGTCGATATATCGCGCCGTTAAAAGGTTAATAAGATAGTTTTTGGTTAAATATGGGGTCTATTGTGGGAAAAACTATGAATTAGATCATTCACAATTTATTAAATAGCTTTTATTTCATTTATTTAAATTTAAATTTAACTTTATTTAAAATTACATATAAATTAATTACACACTAAATACACATAAATGCAAAATTGAATATCAAAATTAACAAAATAGTGGATTCAATATGACGGACATTAAAACTGAGAAAATATCTGGATTGTTCTAAAAATTAAATACACCATTTGAATTTGTTAATTTTGACATTATATTTGTTTTTCTTGTATTTAGTAATTTAAAATCACTTAAGAGAATGCTGAAAGATCGGGAATTACCGACAATTGCAGTTGAAAGGATAACTTCAAAACGACTGAACGGATTTGAAATCGCTTTTACAGGATTGAAACAGACGTAAAATGTAAGGGGGCGAGCTACGAATTTGTAGTAAAAACAATAAAAAATTAAAAAATTACTTTTTTTCGGATTGTACAGCTGTCAGTTGTCACTTGACGTAAACATTCCATTAATGTAGAAGTTCTGTAGCTTATATGTATGTACAAAATAAGTAGCTCGCCCCCTTTGGATTACAGAAACGAATAATACAAGACATTCTGAGTTACGATTGAAAGCCTAGAAAAAAAGAAATCCTTAGGATTGAAATTTATGATAATTCGTACACTTAGCTAAAGTAAAGATAGCAAAAATTGCGTCTAGCAGTAAATACCGGAGTTTGCAACAAGTGGCACTCCAATAAGTTAGATAAGGACATTGCACATGTTTGAGTGAGACAAAAGATTATATTGTAAGAAATTCATTTAGAGATACCATTGACACTGAAGAGTCTGCTCTATCGACCTCATGCCAATTTTTCCACCTTCCAGCATCGCCTTATGCTTATACAAACTAAATTTCATGTGACTGTTAAAATTATGCAGAATCTGATAGCCCTAATTAGCTAACTTAATATAAAATTTCCTGATTGAACCAACAAAAAAATTCTGAGCATCGGCCACTGTGAGTGGCACGTTAATTACATCGTGTGTTAACGAGAACATCCCGTCAAAATCCAATACAAAAGATCGATAACAAATATTTCACACAATAGCTTACTTTTAATATTAAAAAAAAAAACTTAATATTAAAATAATAAATTTAATAGTCAAATTGATTTATTTTATAATAGGTTTGATTTTTATAGTTAGATTAAAATGAATTAAATAGGAAAGGCTTTCAGGTGCCCCTATCAGATTTTAATGACACTAATTGACTTTGTAGAGAGGAAAAAAGTATTTGATATATTTTTTTTATCAACCAAGGAGGATTTTTATTAATCCTTTAAGACATCCTAAGAAAATCTAAATCAGCGAGAAAGAATTAAATCGTCTATTTGCAGACAGCACAAAGATGTCCATTGCATATTCAGTGGATATCCGCTTCTGTGCTGGGATTCTATAGACAGGGCTGGGCAAAATACACCATTAAAGTATTTAAAATACAAAATACAAAATACTAGGATTCTTAGTATTTGAATTACAAAATATAAAATACTTTTAATCTTTTGATTTGAAATACAAAATACAAATTGTATTTCAAATACTGTATTTCAAATACTAAGTATTTGAAATATGTCCAGCCCTGTCTATAGACGCTACCGATGATTATCGGTATCATAATATATATTGCAACCGCTTTTACAAGTAGAAAGCAAGACTCGTCGCTGATCCGTCGCTACAGTCAGGGCGAAAAATAGTCGCGATTCTAATAATTCATAATTACATGGTAACTGAAAACGCAAAGTTAGGCGCCAGGCACGAGCGGACGTGCCACCCTTCGAAATGACTGAAGTGACAATCACTGACATACGTGAAATATCCGCTAGAAAACGACACGAGAAAACTAAGTAACACTCGAATCTTTAACTGCCGCGATTGGTGGATGATTCGGATGACCGCGGTAACTCAGCCTCGAAATTTGCAGAGGGGCGGTTCGTAGAAGCGCAAAGGAATGCGGAGAGCAAAGGCGCTATCAAAAACACAAGAATTTAGTAACAAATAACAAATATAATTGCGTGTACCGTAGTATACAAGCGTTTCGTCGGACCGCGATGACGTAGTAGCAACCGAGTATTCTCGTTAGCTCTCTTGACTGACCGATGTACGAGCTTTTCATCAATTTGCGGAATACAATGTCACGGCACGCGAGAAGTACGCCACGCACGGCGTATAATGGCCGATCACACGCCACGTGGAGTCGCAATATTCTCGAAATTGCCGAAAGCTCGGCACGCTATAACGCAATGAATTGTACAGATTCTCAACGCAATAAAAACAACACGAAATAACACTTAAATTACGCACAAATGACCCGGCTGTGGCAAGGCGAGCGCAACTACTTCACTTCGCGTAATTTATGCTGGACGGATGGCGCGGTACACTGACTCTACTCGCGGACATACAATTACACATGGACGACGGAACTTTCGTAGCGCGATCCGCCCGACACGAAACCGGCGGCTGAATAATATAATTCGGCGACGTTCGTCTCACCAAAAACGGCAGCTAAACGGGATCCTGCGTCTTTCTTCGGTAACGACCACAGCTCTTCTTCTTCTTGTAGCCCTTGGTTGTCAGATCCGTATGGATCTAAGTACCACAGTTTGACCATAGCTCAAGTGTCGCTCGACGGTCCTTCCGGCAGCCCGCAGGCCGCGAGGTGTCACGGGATCGGCTGATAACGCGCCGATTGACCCTTTCCCTACGAGCGCGACCCCCGCAAATCAAGGCGTCGCACGTGATTGGATCGCCCGCAATCGGCGGCGCGAGCTTCAAATTTGGCCCAACTTTTCCGGGCCTCAGGCCGCGACCTTCTCAGCTATCCTGCGGCCGGGTGCTTGCCCGCCTTGCTCTCGTACGTTTCGCCGTCGGCAACCGGGTTCTCCGCAACCGTGTGAGTCCATCGCTTCAACGCAATGTGCTTTTCTCACGGTTTTCTTCGGCGTCGGGCGGCGGTTGCGTCCGGGCCGTGATCTCTATCTTTCATTACTGGTCGCTGAAAAGAATCGACAGCAGTAAAG
>NW_012027643.1:16363-19467 GCF_000956235.1 Wasmannia auropunctata
ATTTATTTTTACCTTGATTCGATGTCTCGTAATGATGTAGTAGGCTTAAAAAAGTTCGATAACTTTTCCGTGGATAACAGTAAGGGGACACGTTCCCACACGGTGACAAACAAATCACTTGGAGTAATAAGTTGACAGTTTTTCCTTTTATAAATTGAATTATCACAACACTTTCGCGCACTTACTCGATTTACTTACGCGATTTATTCACGTACTTAATTTATTTTCGAACTAATCTATCGGTTCCATTATTAGTTAATCACTATCGATTAAGTATTCGGCAGCTCAAAATTACTCCGAGAAAGAAACACTACACATTACACTAATCAAATAGAAGTATTGCTTTCGTATAAATTGTACCTTTCACTTTCACACACGGATTTACTTACGCACTTGATCGATAAAAGTTACGCACTCAAATAATTCCGTATTATTACAAATCAAGTAGTGTAGTGAGCAGTTGAGCATCCGTAGTAATCGCCCGCGTCGGACAGTCACTTGCGCCGCTCCTGCCTACCTTGTGCGTGCGTCCCGTAATTTGCTAACTATTTTTCCTTATAACTTAAAAACTAAGCTTCAGATAAAATTTTGGTAAAGGAAAAATAGTCTTAGAATTATGTCAAGAACACGGTATTTTAAGGACAAATGGTTGTTCTGAATCATCCTGTATTTGTTGTGAGATACAATTTTATTAGCTAAAATAAAAGCGTACTTTAACAGGAATAGCTAAGAAAGTAGCACACGGATTGAATAACTTTGCTGAAAACTTAAAAGTTTTGCTAAATATTCCTCAATAGGATTAAGTAGCTATAAACGTCATTTGATTCTAGCAGCAAATTTTTTTGCTGCAGCACCTACATTTTAATAACTAATAAATTTAGGTTCAGCAATAACGATATTAGCTGTCCCTATTTTAAGTACACATCTTAGCTGCCATAGCTATATTTTAGCTTCATTGGCTAATCTTTTTTTTGCGTGTAGAATATCGATAAAAAATCTAATGTTATGCCTTTTATTCTATTTGGTCAACCGGTAAGTTCTGCGGTTTTCTTACCTCTACGGATACCAGTTTGAACTTTGCGCTAATACTGAATGAAGAAGATCAAACTTCAGGTTGATAAGAAAGTCTTTTATTTAAAAAATGCATCCATCCACATATTGGCATATACACAGTGCGGTCCATAAGTTCCCGGACTGATTTTTTTGCAGCCTTCCCATTGACGCCATTTATCGGACGACTGTTGAACTATATAGTGTGAACTCTTTCGAACAGCCGTGTTGAGTGGCATAATTTTAGCCGCAGTTGTTGAAGAGTGCGGACGTCTGATATAATCTGGTGTTGTATATGTGTGTCAGATTCGGGACATGGACGGAAAGGAGGAACAGCGGGTACTCTCTAAATTTTCTGGAGTGAATTTTAACTCTTTTGGAGTAAATCTCACTCCAAAAGAGTAAAAATACTACCACTTAAATGGCCGAATGGCAATATTTTCAATCTTTTGGAGTGAGATTTACTCCAAAAAATTTAGAAAGTAGCAATTAAATTTTGTACGCCTTCTGAATCAGTTCAAATCTCTTTGCCGCTGAGAAATCAGCTTTGCAGCAAAATTTAATTGTTAACCGCTGTTCCTCTTCCTCGTCCATCTCCTGAGTCTACACGCAAAAAAATAACTGCATTATCAGCTAAATATTAGTAACTAGTTCGAACTTTGCTGTTATTGCTAAAAGTTAGCTATTGAAGATAAAATATATTTGTTGTGAGATACAATTTTATTAGTTAAAATAAAAGTATACTTTAACAGGAGTAGCTAAGAAAGCATGAGGAAAGAATGATTTTGCTGAAAAATTTAAAAGTTTTGCTGGATATTTCTCAATAGAATTAGCTAAACATTATTTCATTCTTTCAGCAAATATTTTTTGCTGTAGCGCCTAAATTTGAACAACTAATAAATTTAGTTAGTAAATCAAAGGATTCCCAGAAAATTCAACAATTTAGAAAATATAGGCTAATGGGAATCAGCGCGGTAATTGGTAATAAATTTAGCTTTGGCAGTAACAATATTAGCTGTTCCTATTTTAAAAACACACATTAGTTGCCACGGCTATATTTTAGCTGCGTTGTCCAATCCTTTCTCTGCGTGTGACACACACACACACACAACACCAGCCTATATCAAACATTCGCACTCTTCAACAACTGCGGCTAAAATTATGCCACTCAACATAGCTGTTCGAAAAAGTTCAAACTACGTAATTCAACAGTCGTCTGATATATGGCGTCAATGGAAAGGCTGCAAAAAAATCAGTCCGGGAACTTATGGATTGTGTATTCAGTATATTCGATTCTATAGTGTCTTAAAAATGAAGAATCAAAAACAACATATTTACAATATTATGCTTTTCTAGCTTATTATGCTTCAGAAAGAGCAAGAACGCATCCAAGATAGCGCGTAATATTTGTAAAGTATACGGACAAGATACTATTTTTGATGATACAGTTTGGTGGTGATTTGTGAAATTTCTGCAATAAAGTGATTTTACTCTCAAAGAGGCGCGAGTTGGGCGTTCCTGCACTATGGATGATGATCTATACTGGAGCAAGCATCGCCGAAAATCCTCATTATACAATACAAGAACTGGCAGAGAAATTATAAATTGCAAAAAGTATCGTACATAACTATTTGAACCCATCCCCGTAAGTGAAAACCGCAGATCTTTCCGGATGACCCAATTAGTATATTATAAAATAAGAATAAAAGTATTAGTAATGATAAAAGTAATGGTAAATTCGTTAATGTTACTGTAAAAATATAACGACGTTATCGTTACCATTATAAACAGAAAAAATAACGATCGTTATTGAAAAAAAGTTACGAAAACGATAACGGCGTTACTTCCCAACCCTGCAAAAATTCTACTGTATCCATGTCGGTGATGCTACATACTGATATATATTTAGAAATTTTATAAATTAGACATTTATAGAATTTTCTAAAAGATATTTGTTTTATTTGCAATAATGTACATCCCTTGAATCCATTTTATATTCATGGACGTGCGGACATAAATTGAACTTATTAGGAGTACAAATAAGTCTCCGCCGT
>NW_012027644.1:0-455 GCF_000956235.1 Wasmannia auropunctata
TCTTTTAATTTACAAAAGAAACTATTAAAAACCAATTGATAACATTTATTGCTCCGAACGGAACAAATTTGGAGCAAAATTTTGAGACCTCATTTGTTCAAAAATATCAATTAGATCAAAAGTTATGGACGTTTTCCGTAAAAAATCGTTTTTTGGATTTTTTAAAAAACTAAAAGGGAGCAATTTTTTATATTTATCAATATGGACGGAGCAAATCGGGAGCATTATTTTGAGCTATGATCGTTCAGAAATTTTTATCTTGCGGGCTAACTTCACAAGGATCAGTTTTACTTAACAGTATCAGAGGAGTCACGGTACACGTAATACTAAGGCACTATAAATATAGGTATTCCTATTCGCCATCTTGGTTCCAGCTAAGTGGACAATGTAATCCCAACTTTGCTCAACAATAAAGTTAGAAATGAATAATTATTACAATTTTTTATTTTATTATT
>NW_012027644.1:12361-13432 GCF_000956235.1 Wasmannia auropunctata
TCTAATTGGTTAAATCCCAATTCAATCTCATTCTCAATCTTTAGTCTGATACGGGCTTTAATGTGATTGGACAATCTTCAATCTCAATCTTAATTCAATCTTAATCTCAATCTCCAATGCGTAGTCTGATACCGGCTATAATTGGCCATTTGGGAGTTCAATCAGGACTCGTAACATCGGTCGCGCTTCTTAATCTAGGACTCGTTAGAATGGCTATACATAATTATTTTAAATTTATTTTTAATTGTTAATGTTTATAAAATATTTTTTTATTTTAAAAAGAATATATTTAAATATTATGGGAAAAAAACAAAAGAAAAAACTTAGTAAAGAAAAAAAATTAACATTGACGAAAGAGAATCCAATAAGAAAACAATGTTTATCAAGAAATGTGATGTTGTAACTCATTCATCAAAATGAACAAACTCATCGTCAATAATTTAGAAAAAAAGAGCCATAAGAAACCGAAATCGGAAGGGTTTCCGCTTCCTATTACACAATAGAATAACAAACATGGCATCCACTGCAATTGTTAGTTATCCCTTCGTACTCACGTTCGTACTTGCACTTTCCTTTATTTCTGTCGTAAATTCCGTGGATGGTTATTACGCGTCTGCAAGAGTCGAGGTAACGTTATCTGTTAAATCAATAATGCAGATATATTTATTAAAACGCATTGCGTTCGACTTTTTACATTATTATAATTGTAAAATGTTCTGTCCAACAAGTATTCTTGAATGAAACTTTATATATTGAGATTGTAATTGCATTTTGTATAGACTAATTCATTATGATATGTTATCTTATATTGTTTATTTTTCAGAGCTGTAGTGGTTGCTCACTCAATCGGCTGCCAGATGTCAAGCAATTCATTTTCGAAGACCTACCACAATAGTATCCTTTATAATATACTTTTATTTATTTTAAACTGCATTATTGTTAGATAATCAATACAAAGTACTTATTTATTTTTTACATATATTCCATTCTTTATTTTTGAATATTTATATCAACATTGTGATCATTACATCATTTTGTATGTATGCATGCCCATATATATATATATATATA
>NW_012027645.1:0-512 GCF_000956235.1 Wasmannia auropunctata
CATGAAACTTGTATCATGTACGAAGAAACAAGAAACAATATATATTTAAATTTTTATTGACAATTCGAATCGTAAAAAAGCTTAAGAATTTCGTTTTCTTGTAGTATTATACGCGATGTTACAACCATTCAGAAATATTTATCTCCAATTAGTGATAAAAATGTTCTCCCAACTTCTGTGGAAACTTGTAGTATTTTATGAAAATTTAAGAAAGTAAATTTATATAGATTTTCACGGATTCATTAATCGTAGAATACTGAAGAATATTGTTGTTCTTCATAGAAATTTGTAATATTCTATGCAAAAGTAAAAATATGAAATAAAAAATTACAAATTTTAATTATAACCATAAATGTAATAGATTTTGAAGTTGTAAAAACAAATTGTTTTTGTTGATTTATGTAGAAAATTGTAATATTTTATGAGAAATCAAAAACAGATTTGGATTCAAAGTTCAATAGTTTTATGATACGTTGATTCTGGTAGATTTCTATAGTCATTCCTAAATAATA
>NW_012027645.1:12807-13727 GCF_000956235.1 Wasmannia auropunctata
ATAATGTTGTAAATCTATATTTGAACAATGTTTCTGAAGCATTGCATTGCAATATGCAATGTTGCAACTTTGCTGCAATATTGTTGCAAACTTCTGTGCTGTATGGGTAATATCATTCATAAAAATTCTGCAATTTGCTATTTAGTAGCGAAGAACAATAATAACGTTTTGTATAATAGAGATAATATAAGAAAGTATAAAAATATGCACTATAATGTTTAACATATATGAATAGAGCACATGGAAAATAAACGTGTATTAGAAAAACAACAAGGTTAGAATGACTTAGGCATCTTGGAATGCGAAAAGCAACAATCGACTATCGTAAATAAGTTTTACTTGACTAGATATTTCTTTGGATAGTTGATGGCTTAGTAAATACGATTTATATTGAATACCTCTTGCGGATTCTGAGTCCAAAACTAGAGCTGGCTATAAGTATAAGATATACAAAACGTTATGAGGTGATAGAGAAATGTTAGCATTATATATGATATATGGATATTAATCTAATGTTAACACAAAAAATGTACAAGATACAATATAGTATAAAGGAAGGTAGTCACGTTTTGAATATTAAAGTAATTAATATGAGAGAAAGAAAATATATGACCAATCGGAAGAAAGAATTTTACTTTTATTTGACTAATAGCGAATTCAATAGCTTGCACTAGTGCGCACTGAGTGCAAACTTTTTCAGTGCCGCACATTCGATCAATGCCGTCTGCCCCAGTGCCAAGAAATCTTCGCATTCGGTTAGATTACATTGTTACCATGCGAGTTTTATGTTGTATTCGGCGACTAAAAATTGCGCTAGTGCAGCGCTAAATTTGTATTCGGTCAAACGAAATGAACTGAATGAAAGCGAACTTATTGATCGTATAACTTCGTATAATGTAACTGAGTCGACAAGGCACACA
>NW_012027646.1:0-2071 GCF_000956235.1 Wasmannia auropunctata
TCTCAGGAAAAAAGCAACAAAAATATTATGCGCTCTAGTTCTGAATAAATAATAACATTCTGCACAATCCTTATTATTCAAACTATATAAGAAGAGCATATTCGTCAAAATCAGTCCTTTAACTTTTTGCTACTATTGTAGGTACTAATTCCTTAAAAGTAACGGCAGAAAAGTTACAAATAAAAAACGTAGCGATCATTACTTAAAAAAATAATAAAAACAGTAACAGCGATATAAATAACGCGTTACTTTCCAACTCTAGTACTAACTCATACTTTTCATTCTATTAGATGGAATCATTCCGAAGATTGGTACATACCGACCCATGAGGAACAACAGGTCATGAAATCCAGAGAAAGATATGTTGAAATCATACCCAACGATGAAGACTATGAGTATGTGAGCGGCCATGTAATTGATGGAAGAATTTTGTTTCCCGCGACGGGTTATCTTGTACTCGTTTGGCAAACTATCGGCATGATGACAGAGCGAATAATCACAACAGTACCGATAATATTCCAAGATGTAAAATTTATTCGTGCTACTCATTTATCAAAAAATAATACTGTAGAACTAAGAATTGCGATTCAGAAAGGTATTTATGGGATGAGTAATTTTAAGGTGGTCTGATAGGAAGACGCATAATCGGATATATATTAAAACATTATAGATGGGAAGTTCGAAATAACGGAAGGCGAGAGTGTTGTCGTGACAGGTATAGTACGCGAGACATCAAATTTAGAACAAGAAATGACTCCGATAGATCAATTACCGGAGAACAACGATGAAGAAGAACATATGACCGCACGAGATATCTATAAAGAGTTGAAACTGCGCGGTTATCAGTATAGCGGCTTGTTTCGTGGATTAAAGAGTGCATCTATTTCAGGCAAAAAAGGGCATATTATTTGGAGAAACAATTGGGTAACATTTATGGATAACATGTTACAGATGCATATTATCGGTTACGATACTAGAAATTTGTATATTCCTACGAGTATTCAAAAATTGGTAATTAATCCCATGCTTCACGCATTGAAGCTACGAAACGACGCTAATGTTCTAGAAGCTACAACAGATAAAGATAAACGTAAATATATATATTGTTTAAGTACTATATTATTTTAATTTATTCTTTAATACTTAGAATTGCTTTATTTAAATTTATGAATATCATGTAAGAATTGTTTCTTTGATATAATGCGTATATGACATAAATTGTCTTATTATAGAATTATCAGTAAGAGTTTCCAAAGAACTAGACACAATTATAGCTGGCGGAATAGAAATTCGAGGCCTTAAAGCCTTTCAGATCTCTCGCCGAAAATTGACCCAAGATGTAGTTATCGAGAAGCATATATTTGTAGCTCATTGTGATCGCGCCAAGATTTCTTTAAATGAAGCGATTCGAATATCGGCGCAGCTCGCGCTGGAAGATCATCAAGTTATCAAAATAAAAGTCATTGAGCTAGTGGAAGATGACAATGATATTCCATTAGAATATCTCTCATCTTCATTGCTCAATGAGGCATTTAATGATATGCCATTGATACAAACAAATATTACTCTATTAACATCGCCAAATCGTTTCAATCCATCAAATTTATCACAAAACATTTCAGTCGTAGATTGGAACAAAATATCTATAGATGACAAAGCTTTAATAGTTGTCGGATTCAATCTTTTAACTAAACGGCAAACCTCATTAGAGCGACTGTTGCCATTTTTAAGAGAAGGTGGTTATCTGTTGACGCGTGAAAAATACGATGTAACTGACTATAAGAAATACTTACAGCAATACGAATTAAATGTTATCCTGGAAAAACGCACTGATAAAGAAACGATTGTGCTTCTAAAGAAGAAAATTTTGATAGGAAAAAGAACTGTTGTGTATATAAATAATGATAACTTTAGTTGGCTGGAGGAGTTAAAATCGCTTGTGAGCGATGAGAACAAACTCGAGAAGAATAGTAGAATTATAATTGTTGGCGAGAGAGATTTTGAGTGCGGTTTGTTGGGTTTTGTGAATTGCTTGAGAAAAGAACCGGCCGGAGAACTTGTTAGGGGTGTG